>NC_020492.1:30445687-30448870 GCF_000184155.1 Fragaria vesca subsp. vesca | reverse complement strand
TGATTTGGTGATCGTTAAGGCTTTCAAAAGTTCAATTTAGTTTTAATGACCTTCAACGGTTTTAGTTTGACATAAGCTGGACCGTTCAAAATCATTAAAACTAAATCAAACTTTTGAAAGTCTTAACGATCACCAAATCATATGAACTTTTGTAGAGGTGATCTACTCATATAGACCTAAGGTATGAACGGTGGAGATGTAAAAATTCAATTGGGAAGTGGTGTAATGCCCTATCCCTAGAAAGTGGCCAAAAATAGGGATCCCTCAATAGAAGGGGGCTGTATATATATATGTCTTCAAATTCATAGAAAGCATATACATGCAATATGTGATGAAATTATTAAACCAACCATGCATGCATTGTGATCATGAATATATATAGGTTTATCACGACTGAAGAACTAGAGTCAGCCCTCCGCGAATACGGCATGCATGATGGAAGGGACATAAGAGAAATCATTGCTGAAGTCGACGCCGATAATGTACGTAATTAGTAATGAATCGAAATTAAGCAGCAGCTAGCTAATTGAAATTGCACTGATATTTAATTGTGAATATAAATTTGATGCATGCTGCAGGACGGTCGAATCAACTACGATGAATTTGTGGCAATGATGAGAAAAGGAAACCAAGAAGCGAACCCGAAAAAGCGGCGGGACGATGTGTTTGTTTGATCAAAATGGATATATATTCAAGGAAAATTAAGGATCATTTTTCATATCCATGCATGCAACGACATCGATCATGCACGTATCTAACGAAGCTAGCTCTGGACAGTGGATACGTACGGGAATGCTCGATCAAGAACATCATGACCATATGTACAGTAAATATGTATGGATAAACAGAAATGAAATGAAAAGAAAAAAATATTGGGAAATCGGGAATTATGTGTTAAGCTAGTCGGGGCGGGGAGGCCAGGTTTTGAGGGCTTCAAAGTACCTACGTATGTCGACCGATCCTAAATTTCATGCAAGTTTAAACTGCAAGTGTATATGGTCAAATTCTATTAACTTAATTGATAATTAGGCCCTTAATTTTGTAGGACAGGCAAATGACCATTTACACAAAAATATGGTTTCCAAAGCTCATTCCAACGACAATAAGATTTTTCACCCCAATTGAACGAGAGAAAAACTTATTTGTGCTAAAATACACAAATCTTTATTAAAACTATAATACAATAATATTTTTGAGACATTTTTACCCTTAGCCTCTTATACATACTTAGAGTGAGAAAATGTAAGAGAGAGAGAGATGAGTTTGCCGGAAGCTCACCGGACTCCGGACACTGGCTGCCGAAATCTCTCAGGTCTCGCCACACCAGAATCTCGCCTTTTTTTAAATGTCACCAAAATACCGAACCTTGCCAAAAACATACCACACCATAGCTGGAGTTTTATTAAGGGGCAATAATGCTGAAAAATGTTTTACTGGAGGTTAATAAACTTCTACTGAGGTTTTATTGGGGGCAATAAATTTTTATTGAGGTTAATAAAAACTTAAATAGAGGGCAATAAAGATGAAATACCACCATAACATGATTAACATCCCCAAATAATTTATGTATAGAAAATTTCATGTAAGTCACATTCTCAACATTTTCTCCACACAAGTCTGCTCTGATTTTTTTACCTATATAAGTCCACTTTGTGGCCCAAATCCATTAGGCTAGCTTTATGTTATACCTAAAATACCCTTAGCTCTATCTCAACCAAAACCATCACATATTATATATATATATATATATATATATATCTCTCTCTCTCTCTCTCTCTCTCGTCACCGGCTATGTCATCCTCGCCCAATTGATTTTGGATGTGAACATCAGATTACTTTATCAGATATAAACATAGATATCTATCTATCTCTCAACGGGACCTATCAATTTGAAAAATAGCCGTTGAAAAATTAGGGTTATGCAATTTACAATTTCAAATTCAAAATTAAATATTAAAAGTTAGCTATAATAGAGAGCATTGGTACATATGTGATTTAAAACTGGCTAGCCAAAATAACATTCTCCGGCCACCAACATTTCAAGTTTAAGCACGTTAGTTGCTTCATGTTCCAAAAAAACAAAAAGCACGTTAGTTACTTTGTTGTGTACTAAGTTGAGATCTTAATTTGCTTAGATACTTAACTAAGCTCTATTAATTATTTGTTTTTTTGCCAGGAATTATTTGCTTTTGTTGTAGGTCATCTGTGCATGAACCATTGAACATTTGAACCTCTGAATCATTGAACCTCCACTCCCCCAGTCTCGAATCCCAAAAGGCGACAGTGACGGAGGCAGGATGAGAATGTCACCTGGGCTAATTGTAGCATACAAAAAATTTTGTTCGATGATGCGAGAAATTTTAGTTAATTAATAAAGGACACACATACATAGGGGGACGTAGTAAGCCTTACTCTTAAACGCATAAATAAAAACTAAACTTTACTCTACGAGGCCCCAAAGCCTCAAAATCATTAATCACCGCCTCATTGTCAACCGCTTCAGCAAATTCAACCGCTTCAGCACTCTTTTTACTAAATCATGTACTTATATAGCCTTCTAACACGATCAATGTGTTCATCAGACATCATGTGAAATTCATCAACATATCATCTTCTATTTCTGTCAAACAAAAATGGATGTGCCTTACATAAATATCAACCGATCAACAATTCAACATCAAGCTTTAATCTTAACCAAAAATATAAATATATGTCTGTGAAAGCATGCCAAAAAAACATATAGTTAAGTAATTAACTGAATTCTATTCCCTATTCCAGTATTCCCTATTGAATTCTATTCTCTAGTTTAGTAAAACAACAATCAAAATTTAGGCAAACAACAATCAAAATTTAGTAATCCCTATTCCCTAATGAATTCTATAGTTTGATTCAAATAATCAAAGTTTAGGCAAAGAGCCATTAGCCAATAGCCATACCTGAGGTCTGAGGATTGAGGATTGAGGAAGATCATGAAGTCAGGAAGTAGGGATCGGGGACTGCCGGACTGAGAATCTGGGATGGGCATCGGCAGGAGCGACGGCCAAGGGTTGAAGGATGACGGGCGGCGAGAACGACCGGCAAGAGCGACGGCCAAGGGCCAGTCTACGATGGGCAAAGGATTTGGGGCTTTGGGCGTGGCTGTGAGTAGTTTAGCTGAAGTTAGAGCTGAATAGAAGTTGAGGA
>NC_020492.1:30407963-30445497 GCF_000184155.1 Fragaria vesca subsp. vesca | reverse complement strand
CTTCAACTTCACCCGGGCTCCAGCCCAGTCAAGACTGGGCTGGCTCCGCCCCTGAAAGGTGAGTACCACTAGGTCACACACCACCCTTATAAATTCATGCAGCAATTCAGAAACCGAAAGCATTGCTTTTGGGTCGAAAATGTTCAAGTCGAAGATGCATGGGGTGTGCCA
This sequence comes from Fragaria vesca subsp. vesca, assembly GCF_000184155.1. NCBI lineage: Eukaryota > Viridiplantae > Streptophyta > Magnoliopsida > Rosales > Rosaceae > Fragaria > Fragaria vesca. The sequence continues at coordinate 30,445,326 of NC_020492.1, read as the reverse complement.
GAAGAAGGCTTGGGCCTTACCGGAGTACAGCAGCACCAAGGAGAGCGTCGATCACGACCCTCGCTTCTCCGCATCCGTCCTCGTCAACGGCCTCACTTTCCACACTCCCCAATCCTTCCGCTCCTCCAAGCTCGCCCAAAACGACGCCGCTCGCCTCGCATTCGAGCACTTTTCTGCCCCCGCCGCCGCCGCTCCTTCCGCTTTCCCTCAGACCAATCTTATCGCAGGTATACGATTTCGGCTTTCAATTCAGAAATTTGATCATGCCCCGTTTGGTTTCGGTTTTCGAATTCTCTGTTTGATTCCTGCTTGGATATCCATTCCTGTCTGCTTAATTTTCTACAAGGATTTGAGTTGTGCAAATGTTTATCTATTCAGTTTATGATCATAGGGGTATAGCTTGTGTGATATATCGTTATTGAGGCTGTGCAGCTCTTGATCAGTAGATGTATGGAATTGGTTTGTGAAAGCATGAGAAACAGCTTCTAGATGTTAAATTTTATGTCTTAGTTCAATCCCCAGTGTCAAATTCATCGTGGTTAGTTTTCTATGCTTTGCAACTAATACTATTTTCATATGAGGTGCAGGTGCAGATGTACAGCATCATAAGAACCAGCTGCAATATTATGCTCAAAAGAGGAACCTAATGTTACCTGTGTACTCTTGTGAGCGTGAAGGTCCTCATGCCACTCGTTTCAAATGTACAGTAACAATCGATGGACAGACTTATCAGGGTCTATAATTTCTTTCCACTGTGAAGGATGCTGAACATGCAGCTGCAAAAGTTGCTTTGATCTCCCTGTTGCCAAATGGAGTCCAAGAAGTTATTGTTCTGACAACCCGTAGCCAACTATTATATTTATGTCGTTATAATTCAAAACGAGCCTAACCTGGTTTTTGTTTTTTGGTTTTTCCTGTTCTTTGCTTCACTTTAGGATGATACTGGTTTGTACAAGAACCTTCTACAAGAACTACTTCATAAAGAAGGTCAACATGTACCACTTTATAGCACAACGACATCGGGTGAACCTCACATGTGTAGGTTTGTTTCAACCTTGGAGATTGGAGGAGAATACTTTACAGGTGAGGTAGCAAGAAGCAAGAAGCTGGCAGAAGTGAGTGCAGCAAAGGTTGCTTACAACACTCTGAGAGATCGTAAGTAAATTCAAAATAAGTAAATGAATTATTTTTCCTTCAATATGTCCAACTCATTTGAATTTGATATCATTCTTAGTAAGTAGTAACTGACCTACTATATTATTCTTTTCCATTCAAAAATATGCTTAGTCAGACTTTACTCAATTTGGAAAAATAATAAGCTGGGTAGCTAAATAGTTGGCCAGCTTACATTTGCTCGATAATGGTATTTTGCTTCATTTCATAATTTGGGTTCCTCTTCAGGTAAGTTGAGTCATATTCCATTGTTTCCCACCTCGGCTATTGAAGGGCAAGTCTGTTCTGACTTATTATCATCTAAGGCTCCATCAGTTGTAGCGGCTGATCTACAACAACAAATGAGACCCAACACTCCAATTCCAAATTCAGTTAAAAGGGAACCAGAATTGGAGATGAGTGGTATGTTTTCCCGTGATGATACACCTAATAAATATACTAATCACTGTGCTCCTAGTGAGGATAAAATAAAAATAAAAATAAGACTTCCGTGTTAATTAGAGGTAAATTTAGAAATGCTGTTTTGTATTTAGCGAATGTAAACTCTATGTGCCAACTTATGAGTGAATTCCTCTTTATATAATTGCCTGGATTACGAACAACTAAAGCGAGTTGTTTACAGTAGCTGCTGTGGGAACAAGTCATCATAATGGACAAGTAATTAAGACATTCATAATAAGATCTACTCACTCAGAATATGTGTGGAAGTGAACTCCCATTACGTTAAGACTCACCTGTAAACTTGCATTTTATCCAGTATAAGTTGAATAGATGTAAAACTGTGGATTGTTTTATCTAAGTAAACGTATTGTTTTATTACAGTGGCCACAGTGGGAACCAGTCGTCTGGGGACAACTCCATCTTCGGGAGTTATTAGTATTACTGTTGGATCCACTTTATCTGGTACTGTACATGCCCGTCAACCGGAGACTTCACGTTCTGCTTCTCCTACGCCTCAAAACGGTTCGTTTTCGACTCTGGCTTCTGACTGTAACTCAGATGAGGACTCTACTCTTGAGCCACCAGCGAAGAGATTCTTCTCTAATAAGGTTTCTGTGCATTCACGGATGGCGGCGACACTCCCAGAAGACTGCGTCGTGTTGCCCCTTGGTGATGAAAATTGGGTTGATGTATCGCCCATGAAGTCAGAATGTAGAATGGATCACTGATAATGTGGTGGTTATATACTTATATGTATATTGTATACCGAAAATGATTTCTCTTTTTTTTTATATTGATTTACTTTGCTGGGAAACCATAAAAGACTCGTTTAACTTAAAATTTCTGAAACTGAGTCATATATCTGATTGGTTTAGTAAAATTAGTTTGAAAGATCTTGTATGCTCTCTGTTTAACAACCGCTAGTATATGGGAAGTGTTTGTATGATCTTTTGCTAGTAGCCTAGGCCATTAACAGAAAAAGCCGGCTGTAAATTTAGCATTTATCTTCACATTGGTGGAGCTATAGCTCTCCTGGTGAAGGTGCTCCCAGAAGATTTAGACCCGTTTTCCAGATGGAATGAAATTCCTCCAATTCTCACCTACAAGTTATGCACCTTGATTTGTCATTTCCTCTTTTCAATGGTTATAATGACATAAAAGTGTCGTTCAATGACTTTATATTACAAAAGTAAGCAATTGTATGTCGTCTCACACTAATTCAAACGTCACTTGTTTGTCATATGATACATATCTCAGACGACACACACTATTGTCTTCTTTTACCTTAAGACGACATATAAATGTTGTTTGAAAGATGTAGAGACGTCAAAATCCATGGGGCTATCTGTTGTCTCATTTTGATTTAGATGTCAATTCTATTGGATTTAATGTCTCAACAAAACGATTTGCATAATGTAATTCAGAAATCTCAAATTCATTCTCATTGTCAAACACCAACAAATTTTACAAAGAGACCTATAAGCTATAACATAAAAAACCAAGCCATATCACTGAGTTGAGCAACCAATCCATGTCACTGGATGGTGACATAAAGTCTTATAAGATCTTGCATTTGTGATATGTCATAGTTAGAATGTCATTCACATCAAATCCTGAATTATCTTGCCCCAAGTCCCTGTTGTTGCTCTTTTCAAATCACTGCTCTGCATAGCCAAATTAAACTCCAACCTACAAAACGAGGATATCATTATAAGTTTCAAAATGAGATGAAATGGAAACTGTTTGGATGTTGTAATTTTGGAAATGAGTTGAAACGACTTTTCATGTCATATATTTGCAGAAAATGATTCAACACAAGAATAATGTCTCTAATGTTTCAATATGCCAGACCAATCACTTATTCAATCGACCTTATAGACTGGTATACAAGTATCAATATATAGCCAGGTTAATACACAGTTGATCACCAGAAAATTATACTTATATGTACGAAGTACAATACAAATGGAAAATTATGAATTAGAAAAAAAAAGAAGAACACTGTGAGTCTGTGACATCAAATATAAAACTGCCTGAATTAATTAATAGTATACCTCTTACATATTCCAAAAAAATAGTGATGTACACATGTATATGGATAAAAAATGCAGATGTACACATCTAAACAGTTGCACATGCATTTGTATATGGACATGAAAATAGTGCACAAATTCCAAATGCATACCACAAGTTGTTCATGATGAAGCCACTTCTGTTCTTATACCTGCAACCCAATGCTTCAGTATTAATCAATACACTGCTCCTACAAGTGCATAGAAAAAAAAATTCATGTTTATATTACAAATTAATAGCTCAAACATATATAAATTAATAAACTTTTAGTAGCTGGTAGCTACTGTTACTTTGATTCATTGGATTTGCAGACTTGGAATATAAATATCTCTAACCATTTATAGGAATAATGGCAAAAAACAGTGACTAAGAGTTAACTTCTTTTGGTATCTATGTTAGGTTGAAAGAGCCATCAGTTGAACTCTTATCAACCCAACGCACTCTCTGATACTATCATAAACTTACAAAGATCAAATCCGGGTGAAGAACATATAAGAATAATCCATTATGCACACAAAATCATTATACAACAATTGGGTGCTACATATAACTGAAATTATATATCTATATCTATATACGAGTGTGAATTCACAAAAAAAAAAGAAAAAGTAGAGTACGTAGACATAACGGGATGAGATTATAAACAAACCAACCTGAAAAAGATGATTGGAATGTGAGCGGTAGCTTCACATTAACAATACCTCGAATGATAATCTACTCTGCAAGCGCACACATAGTTTCCTTAATCAGAAACCAATACAATAAACCTAATTGATGAAATGAAAAACATAACGTTCAAACCTGCATATATATGAACATCTGAACAAGTATAAACTCAGAGCAACATAATACTAATGAAAGAGAGAATGAACTCACATAAACTATTAATTTTGAGTCTATGGTTAGTAGGAGTCTTGTTCTAGTCATATTTATCTATTACATAAAACCACATAAGACTATAAAGTCTGATGGAACTGATGTAATTTGCATAGATTTGCGTCATGTACCTATATACATCCCAGAAGTTTATAGTGCATAGAGCATAGATAAGTGTACATATAGGTATGTGCAAATGTAGATATTAACTTCTACAAGTTTTGTACCTGCAATTGAAAAAGAAATAAATGATTACCTGCACTTACTATGGAAAGAGAAAATAATCATAAACTGATTGCTTCTTCTCAAATCCTCGAGCACAAAAGTTAAAAATACAACAAATGAGAAGCAGCAATTGCAGTACAAACTTGATTTAAGTAAAAACCACCACCCAAACAAATTTTTTTTGTTTTAAAGAGTCGATACTTTTCTGTCATCTTAAAATGTCCATATCAATTGTTAATTTTCTCTTGTTTTTAAGACGACAGTCGTATATCATCTCATGAACACATTAAAATTAACGGTCTCCGTGTTTCTATATTCCGATAACACATTATTCATTGTCTCTCATTAACAGTAAAAACGTTTTTTGTCGTCGTCTAATTGCAAAATTGGTCTAGTATACGTTGTTTGACTGTTTCCGGATACGATCTATAATCAATGAGAGAAGTTCTTTTCACCTGAAAAAAAAATATTTGACAGCTGACTATTCTCGTACCACAGCTAAAGCTGGTCGCTAAATCTTAAACCGATTTCTATTTAAATGTAGGAAGTAGGTAACAGATGACAAAAAGCTTGTTAACTTTCCTCGCCAAAAAAAAAAAGAAGAAAAGCTTGTCAACTTTGTGAGTTGTGAGAAATACCCAGCGAGTTTGAAAAGTATAAATCCCCTCGGAGGAGCTCAAAGGCAATAAGAGAGACTTGCAGGGGGCTTCAAATCCATGGATTCCAGCAGCAGCCTTGTTCATCATCAACTGCTCTTCTCTCTCCCCATCATCATCATCCTTCTCTTGGCCCTTCCTTGGACCTCCGAGCCCAGCCAGGTATTCGTCGCTTTCCGTTTGCTTCCCTTCCACAGCCAGATAAGATTTTGATTTTTTTTTTTTTTGGGTCAAAAGATTAGATTTTCATTTGGATTATATTTGTCTTCAGTTCTGCAACTCTGGAATTAGATATGGTTGTGAGGTTTCGTCCAAGTTGTTGATCAAAGGAGGGTCTGTAGTCAATGCTCATCACATGGAGATTGCTGATGTTTATGTCGAGGATGGAATCATTGTTGCTGTCAGCCCCAATATCAAGGCACACTCTCAATCCCTTTTCCTCTTTTAACTTGCAGTTAGCCGTTGACTTTCCATATATAATTTCGTGTATCTGTTTGTTTTGAATACTTGTTGTTAGGGCTGCTGCAGCCTATTATTAAACCCTGATTTGTTTGATTAATTGCCTCCGACCTGTTCAGTTCATCTTCTAAAATTCCATGCTAACATAGACTCTGTACTATAAGAGTAGAGCTAACTTCTCCTTTTTCCTCATTAATTGGATATCTACTTGATGTTTCTGTTAGCAAAACTAAGGAAAAGTGTTGTATGCATTCACTCCTAGCTTCATTACTAAGGTTTGCTGTTCTCCCAACATAATTTTTCTCAAATAGATAATAATGTGTGTCTAATCCTCAAATTGCATATGTGGAGTGGGTAGACCTTAGTTTTAGATTTAGGCTTTTAGCAGCTCTTGTTCTATTAAATAAAAGCTTACAGAGTTTATAATATGTAAAACCTTATGATACTAAAAACGCATACAACCCGTTTCGGAAAAACAAAAATGCATACAACCATAACTGGACTTTTGATGATATTTATGCCAGAAGCATTTGGATTTTTCTTTCATTGTTAGCTTTTTCAATTTGTGATAACAAGTCTTCAATCGGTGCTAGTATGTTGTTCCCCAATAATTTGGTTAAGATAGGATGTAGTTGTAGTGGCAGGTCAGATGATATTATATAACGGGATAGACTGATCTTGTTAAGTGTTCCATGCTTACCTCTCCTAAGCAAATCATTGCCAAAGGAGAGCCACCGATGTCAGTTCACCATTTTCTGTTTGGATAAAACAAAACTTTTGTATGGCATGAACTGGGAAGTTTTTCCCAAAGCAATTCATTTTTAAGGGATATCTCATTCTCACTTTACATGTTCTGATCTTGTGGAACATTCCACTAGCTTGGAAGCTTGAATATTGTTCCTAATACTTGTAGAAGAGTATCTTATGCGATAAAAATGTCCCAAAACCATCTTTTATTACATTTATTTGTCTGACAGAGTTTTGGCTCTTTTTTTTTGTCTTTTGTTGAAATTTGTTTTGTAAATATACGGTCAATGCCAATCAGAATCTTTATGTAACATTTAGTTTTTTTCCACTTGTAATCCACTAAAGGAAACTCTTTATTTGTTATCTCATTTATGGGGTATATACTAACTAAAATGAGCAGTTTGTAAAGATTGAGTTGCATATCTAGCCAAGTGGACAATTATGTGTATACAAATGAATGAATGATTGAGTTCCCTTTTCTAGTTCAATTTCTGTTACGCTTTGTGTCGGAAACGTAGAATGTCAGAGAAATTCAAATGTTATAACTCCATCGTTTTTTTAATGCTTTCATTGGTTTTCTTTTTTTGAATGGTTCATTGGTTTTTATGTCAGCCTACGTTTAATTTACTTCCAATCTCATTGGCAGGTTGGTGACGATGTTACTGTGCTTGATGCCAGTGGAAAGTTTGTCATGCCAGGTTAGATTTTCATGCTCTGCTTATGTAAGGGTTACTCCAGCTTCTCAAAATTTTTAGAGTACCTGAGGCTAATAATGTATCAGAGGCCTGATATGCAAATATGGAGTAGAAAGTTCTACGTCAAAAGCTTGTATTACTTATTTCGTTTGTGGAGATCTAGATATATTTTGTTCAGTACCTATCCCCTCTTACAGTGAAACAAGTCTATCAGAACAACTCTGTTTTCCAAGCATTTGTAATTGCAGAAACATGGATCTAAATGCAAATTCTGTTTAACTTTAACAGGAGGAATTGATCCCCATACTCACCTAGCCATGGAGTTCATGGGAACAGAAACTATTGATGATTTCTTCAGTGGTCAGGCTGCAGCATTAGCAGGTGGAACAACTATGCACATTGACTTTGTCATACCAGTTAATGGAAGTTTAACGGGAGGGCTGGAAGCTTATAGAAAAAAAATCTGGGAAGTCCTGCATGGATTATGGTTTCCATATGGCAATCACTAAGTGGGATGAAATTGTTTCTCAGGAAATGGAAATAATCGTTAAAGAGAAAGGTTTGTTATCTATCACTCCGGTATAGTTTTTTCTACATTTTTAGGTTTTGTCATGCTACGAGCCTAGCTTTTGACTGCTATAAATTTTGAGATATTCCTTTATATGCATCGATATTATTCAGGTATAAACTCTTTCAAGTTTTTCCTGGCCTACAAGGGGTCTCTTATGATAAACGATGAGCTTCTGTTACAAGGATTCAAAAAGTGTAAGTCTCTTGGTGCTTTAGCTATGGTGCATGCAGAAAATGGAGATGCTGTATATGAAGGACAGAAAAGAATGAAAGAGCTTGGCATAACTGGTCCAGAGGGACATTCTCTTTCAAGACCCCCAGTGGTAGAAGATATTTTTCTTGCAAATTAATTTGAAGAAGAATAAATGTTTTCCCTTGCTACTTTACTCAACATGGCTATTTTTTTATGATCTGCAAAAATGGTAGGTTTTTGAAATTCAAATACTAGTTAGTCACTACTCGCTACAAATTCTGCATTCTCTCTGTTCCCTAAGAGAAATTATGTTGTTATTGTTACTGCTTTCTGTTTCGTTGTCTTAGTAGTAACATTAACATCATTTTTTATCAAACAAAATTTTTGTCCCCATTTCAATGTATTGATATTCTTCTGTCCGTCACATTTAGGTTGCAAATCAACCAGATAAAGATCAAATAGGTAAAGCAAAAGCGGAGTAGATATTGTTGTAACACTGGTGGAGCTGTACTTGTTACCTTGTTAACTTTCTAACTCACCAAATACCTTGTCTTGTTATCTTTGAAAGGCACCCAAAAGTTTCGTAGTATGTTTGTCCAAAAAAAAATTTCATGAAATGGAAGAAAGTATTAATGTATATATTTTATTTACCAAGCTAACCTTTAGGGTTCATTCCTCCGACAGACATTGATTGTTATTTCCCCCACCCCCCATAAAGTCCATTTGAATGGATGGTATGGAATTTTTTTTTTTTTCTTGTTCTTTTCTGTCCCATTATTTTTAGGGAAAATTTACTGCATTGCAATAAATTTCCGATTTTCTACCTTTTCAAACCTTTATCGATCATATTTTCTCTCATACAAGTTATCAATACATTTTCACACTTGTAACATGACCCAGAACAAGATTTAAAAGAACATTGATATTAATATTCAATTCAGTGTAGTTGCATGAGTTTTGAGTTCAGTCTTATAACATTGCAGTACATGGGTAAAAAGTGCTTATTTGGGTAATATATCTGTGAAAATGATCTTATTGGTAAGTTTCCATTATTTTATAGCATGTAGGGTTTCAGGTATTTTTTATAAGATTTCGTAATGGCTAGACTACAACAAGCAGGATAACTTCTTCTAGATGAGCGTACTGAGCAGCATGTTAAGTAATGGGTTCCAGAGTTATTGTAATGACTATGCAATTTATCTTTCCCGTATCTTTTCTATGGAAATCTTTTTTGTAATTTATTGTCCTGTTTTCTCAGTCTTGCATTGATTGTTTCTCATTTTATATCTGATCAAATATACTCAATGTATGATTCAACAACATGCAGCTGGAAGGTGAGGCCACCGCTCGAGCAATTCGATTAGCAGCTTTTGTGAATACCCCCCTCTATGTAGTTCATGTGATGAGCATTGATGCCATGGAAGAAATTTCTAAAGCTCGCAAATCAGGTTTTAACATTGTTCTTGCTATCTTGGGGAAAGCTTTAAATTTTGTTTCTGTTTCTGTTTTTTTTTTTCCTTCCCTTTTTTTAGTTTATAGCAAATATTTGCTCCACAGATATGTTATCTATATATTTTTTTTCTATGCTGAATTGGTCAACCTATGAAAACGATTCTTTACTTGGTTGGTAGACAACGGATGAGATTCTCATGCTTTAATCATGTTCCATCACTCTTTCCTAATGTTTCATTATGTCAATTTGATCAATTCTGTTCATTATCTTTATGTAGGAATTGTTGGGTTTCCTGCACATGTGTTTTTCCTAAGATGTTTTGTCTTAGAACATGAGAAAGTTTACCCAATAGGTTTTGGTTTCCTACTGATGAATGGTGTTCCAATAAGGAAAGTAGATCCTTATTGATGATGGTATACCTGTAATCCTTGTTGATTACAGAGAAGGAGGAGGCATGCCTACCACTAATTGGAATAGGATTCCTATTTGGTGAAGAGATCTGATATCCTTATGGCTATCTAAGGAGGGGTTCAGCTCTTGGTTTTGTATCGCAGAGACAAAGAGCAAAGTGTGTATTCCATTCTCGGTTAGAGGGTGAGAGATGGCAGAGAGGAGAGAGATAGGAAGAGAAGAGAGAGTCCTTGTTTTCTTATTCTTTCTAGTGTACCCATTATTAATATAGTGGAAGAGTGTTTTCTGCCCGGTGGACGTAGGCAAAAGTTTTGCTGAACCACCTTAAACCATCTCCATGATTCTCTCACTAAATGTTAGCATAGCAGATTATTAGGCTATTATGTATAGCAGATTATTAGGCTAGCAAGTATAGCAGATCAGTAGAATCTTGCTATTAAGTATAGCAGATCAGTAGGATCTTCTATATTAATGCTGTGCTTAAGGATCTAACTCCTAAATTGGAGTTCTCTTACTTGTATATATCCTATCAATGTGATTATACAGAGTGTGAAAATTATAAATCTTTTATGAACTTACTCAATTGTTTATTAGCTTTTTTTTTCTTCACCCATTAAAATTTGAGTGATGAGAGGTACTATACAAAACATGTTGCAAGAGAATTGTGACACTTGATTCAGGACTGAAGCTTTAGGGTCCAAAGTGCTCCTGTATCAACACACACGCTGAGGGTGTTTTAGTATCTGTAACGAGAATCGTATCTAAGTTGGTGGGCGCTTTAGGTAATTCTAGCTAGTGAACAGTAATAGATTTGTTAATCTTTTTTATGCCTCTCTTTGGTAGTTTGAGAGACCGACAAGCTAAAAATTAAGGAAGCTGGAAAGAAACACACAAAAACATACGATAAATAACAAACTGCATAGCACTTATTTACAGTTCTTGGTTGTTGTTCTCAGTATCTTATTATGTGGAATTCAGTCTAGTAATTTGAAAAAGAAGTTGCTAAAGTTATTTTCCATCTGTTCTGAATTGTTGACTCTTTTAAATTACAGGGATTAAGGTCATTGGCGAACCAGTAGTCTCTGGTTTAGTGCTGAATGAATCTTGGCTTTGGAATCCTGACTTTATCACTGCTGCTAAGTAAGGAGCTGCATTTCTTTATAAAATATGTTGCGACTTCGGTCATTTAATCACATGTTAAGCATAAAGATCTCGTGATGCTTTAGGTATGTGATGAGTCCCCCTATCAGGGCTGCAGGACATGACAGAGCCCTCCAAGCTGCTCTTTCGATGGGAATTTTACAGGTGTCTTTCTTATTTTGAAAGTTATCTGAAAACTATTCAGCCCTTACGGCTAATTTACCTAAGATCGGAAATGATAGAACAAGAATAAAATTTTTACTGTTAATGTTGAGACCAAAGATTAAAGGAAAGTTCTGAACATTATACTCCAAACCAGACAGCTACATAATACTCTTAAGTAATACCCAGCTTCCTGTACTGTATTTATTTATCAATAATTCAGCTGCTGTAGTCTACTATCGAAAATGTATTTGTCCTTACGTGTGTTTTTGTATTCTGCAGCTGGTAGGAACTGATCATTGTACCTTCAATTCTACACAGAAAGCTCTTGGAATTGATGATTTCCAGAAAATTCCGAATGGTGTTAATGGTAGTCAGAGAAATAGTTTTTAATATCAATAATATAGTATATGTCTGCTTTGAATAAAGCCAACTATTTTGTTTACTAATCAAACTAACTGATAATTAGGTATTGAGGAGAGGATGCATGTCCTATGGGATACAATGGTGGTAAGCTGCTAAATAGTTACTGCATGCACATCCTTCAAACTAAGCAGCTTGAATTGAGATTTTTATTTTTAATTTCTGACATCACTCTTCTGCTACATAACTATCAGGAATCTGGTCAAATTTCTATCACTGACTATGTCCGCTTGACAAGCGCTGAATGGTATTTATCTTTCCTTTGCTTGTATCTGAAACTAAAAGTTTAGAGAAAAACAGGTACTTGCAGTTTATTATATACTTTATGCTGCCTAAAGTAGGGAAAATTGATTTCCATGTTCACAATATTCTCAGTGCTAAGATTTTCAATATATATCCGAGGAAGGGAGCAATTCGTGCTGGATCGGATGCAGATATAATTATATTAAATCCAAACGCAAGCTTTGAAATAAGTGCAAAGTCCCATCACTCTAGATCTGATACCAATGTCTACGAGGGATGGAGAGGGAAGGTAATCTGATCATAAATATTTACCTATATGTTACCCTAATATCACACTCGTCCCCTCAAATTTTTCTCTATTACTTGTCGAATATACCTACCTCAACATTAGTTTTAGAACTAATGTTGTAGATCTGTATAATCTTCTACATATATTAAATTTATGTTGTTATGGTACACTGGTATCAGAAGTTCATGCTACATTTTCTCAGGGCAAGGTTGAGGTCACTATTGCTGGTGGAAGAGTTGTTTGGCAAAATGAAGAGCTGAATATTGTTCCTGGATCCGGAAAGTACATAGAAATGCCTCCTTTCAGTTATCTTTTTGATGGAATGGATAAGGCCGATGCAAACTACATATCATCTCTCAAGGCTCCGGTAAAGCGTTTAAGAACCGCCACTTAGAATGCAGGTACCATATACCCCTTTATATTGATCTTGAGGTGAAAATATTAATGATAGTCCAGTATATATATGCCCTTTGTCTTAATAAATAAGATGTACATATTTTGTTAACTATGTCGAATAAAGAATTCAGCTGACAAGTAAATGAATATATACTCATTGTAGTTTGCAAATATTTTAGGGGGTTCACTCGAGTCATAATCTACAGTGTGTATTATATATAAACACTGTATATACTTCTGGAAATGCAATTAATAAACTTCTATTTTTTTATTTTCATTTTTATTTTTATCAGAAATGAACTCAGATTCTGATGAGTCACGGATTTAAGCTCAACTTTCTTTTTTTTTTTCTTTTTTCTTTTTTCTAAAAAAAGAAAGAAAGAAAAGAATTTACGATAGCTGGTTCACATTTCTCAGCTTCTGTTTGAAGCTGTTTCTCACCATCAATATTCACCGATCCTTGACTCAAAAGACCCTGTGATTGTTTTACTTTTCGCCAATTGCTAACCCCAAACTCAAGTCGGCTAAGGGATAAGTAGAGACTAACTTAAGTGTACGTGTCAGTTCAGCAGTCCAAGAGCTCTAGGAATAGAAATTCCAATTGAATTTGAGTCTGGTCTTCTCACTATTGCGAAGCTAAGAGAGGACCGGAACCATATTGGGTGGTTCACATGACCCGGTCTAGTTTTATTCAGTTTTAAAAGTTTGCAGAAGCCTTTAGTTGGATTTGTGTAACCAAAAGCAACAGCTCGGAGAGAAAATATGTTCGCCGCTACCTTGCATCTGGTAAAGAAACTTGGCTCTCCATAAATGACTTCCTATTTACGTGTTACATGTTTTGGGATAGCTGTTGTTTGTGCAAAAACCCTAGATCGTGTAAGAAACTCAGTAACCAATTCAGATTTGTCTAGGACTATCGCAAGGTTTCAAGCAAGTTTGAATTAGTACTCGTGAGGCTTTGAGCCTGGGCTTTCTTCATCGTGAATATGGAAGTTCCCCACATCATTGTCAGGTTGGTGTGGCTCTCAAGCTAGGAAGACAGTTCTCATAACTTACAGATGCAGACGGTTCTCGTATCTACAGGTGCAAACGGTACTGGTAATCTTTGGTGTATAGAAAGAAGTGCAATCTCGATTGTACTTTTGAAAGGTCAAGGACTTGTTTCACTAAAATTATAGGCGAACCTAGACACGTTAAGCGATTTATGTCTTGTTCGACGACGGGCCCTCACCGGCCTCACGGCTTCATTTGGGCGGGGACGGGGGACCTAGTGTCTAGTGCAGAGTGTGGTTCAGTAGTAGCTAGGGCTACATTGGGACGACGGTACTACCCAAAACGGTTGAAGGGTCAAATTGGGTTAGACAGCAGTGGGTAGAGTCAGAGCTGATGTTGTCTGACGCAAGAACGAAGCACGGAAGGTTCATACTGCGGCATGGTTGAAGTTGGTGTTGCGAGTTCATACTTCCCATAAGTCTCATGTTCCTAATCATACATTTACTAATATCAAATGACATCCATCGGACCCCGGATTTTGGTAAGTGGACATGAACTATGGACCACTATGAAATCTAGTACATCAAATTCCCGAGCAAGAAAGCATACATGACGTTAGTGACACCGTTGAGTGTAGTGACAGGTGACATATTTTAAAGGGTAGTTTGGTCTGTTGAAACTTTTTACATCGAGCACTCAGCCTTGTCTCTACTATTACAGTGGCCACCCGGTGTATGGAATGCTCATACAAGAAAGTTGCCTCTTGGGTCTGGGGTTGTTCCGAGAAATCATTTCTTTCTCATCCACTCAGGGGGGAACGACCCTTGGTGGGAAGATAGTTCTTTGATTCCAAGCTCAAGTTGAACCAGCTGTGAACGTTCAATTATAGAACCATGTTCAATGATCCAAACCTCTTTGTTTCTTTCTGAGTCTTTTTCTTGCATAACTCATTATATCTATGACTGATAGAAGCTTTAATTTTGGTGCTCATCCTAGTTGGTTCAATTTAATGATTTATACAATGCGAAAAGGGTTAGTGTGAGCTTATCCATGTGGTTATGCACTCTTCGAATAGAAATTCATTTTTTGAAAGATCATGAGCGGTTATTTTTTTTTTTTTTTTTTTTTTGAAATGCCTTACTACTGTGTTGTATACCTCTCGAATACTTTAATTTTGGCCTGCGTTCTGAGAGTCTTGAGGATTCTACAAAGGTCATGACAGTGTGTGGTTCATGCATAGAAAGATCCGATAAAAAATATGTTTAGCCTAATGCACTCTTTCAATCAACCCTTGCATGAAATTCCCATAATTTACCTGATGAAAAGTGAAAGCAATATACTGAGAGGAAATCCCAAAAAAAAACTAAAATTACACCAAAGTCATCCAAATATCAATCAACTAACAAAAATATCAATCATATTTGGTGTTTTTTTAGTTGATTGTGTTTTCAATGATATTTGCAAACTTAAATGCATTCAAAATTTGTTCATGCCTTATTGAAATTATTAGGTAAAAATTTAGGTATCTCTTCCTCGTTGAAATAAATAAATCGGTCCATACCGAAACCAACCCGCACCGCACTGAAAAATGGTGTGACCGAAATAATCGTTCCCACCCGTTTAAAATACAGTTATGGTTTGAAATATTGTAAAACCGAAAAAATTGGTTTGGTTGCGGTTTGAGCTTCAAACCGATTTGAACCGAACCGAGCTGAGCTCACCCCTATTAAAACCAATATTGCTGTTATTGTGTGATAACGACATAAAGACTAATGGAGTTAATGACTTCATGTATGTATACTAGGTTAGGCTTTATATTTGATGTACTAAATTTTTTTGTTTTAAAGTTTGGTGTACTAAAATTCGTAGTGGAACTTAATTCATGTACTATTCATCAATTTTTCTCTAAAATAAACTTTGATGTTTCTGTTGTCGCTCATATTGCTTTTAGGTTTTATTTTGAGAGATCATTTTTTGGTAAGCCTCATATAACTGCTCAAAAGAAGATTGGTGATGTTAGCGTTCTAGTTGCTGAAGCATTAACTTTACGTGAATCTCTTCACATGGTGTTTCTTCAATAAGTTCCACTAGTATCAGTTGAAGGTGACCCCAAGATCCTTATTGACTATTTTGTGGGTAAAGCTTGTGTTTCTTAGAGTAAAATCTCTTGTTGAAGATATTTATTGGTTGGTCATCATGTTTCAATCCTACATATTTTGTCATGTTCTTCAGGAAATTTGCAGACCGGCTTGCTTCTCTTGGTTTTTCGTCTTTCTCTCTGTTAATATGGTTTCACTGTCTTCCCCTCTCAGTGTCCCCAACGTTCCATTGTCTTCCCCTCTCAATGTCGCCATCGTTCCATTTGGATCAGCTGGGAAAGGGAATTGCTAGAGGATTTATGTTGTAGTGTTTTGTTTGTTACTTTGTTAAAAAGAAAATTAATGTATTGGATTCGCTTGATTCAAAAAATATTAATTTTCTCTTTCATGTAGCACTACTTTGTTAAATGAGAGATTCTTAATATTTTTTTATTTTTGAAAGAGAAAATTATTTATATAATAAAATCCAAAAAAGTAGTGCTACATGCACCTAAAAGTTATACCAAAATCCAATACCAAATTATGTGGCATCTTACATGGCATCTACCACGTTATCACATTCAATTGAAAATTTTCAAAATATTTAGTTTTCTTAATTACTAGATTACCCTAAAAATCTAATGATAATAATAATCAGTTTCCTTATCTGATTGAAAGACTTGATAATATTAACCTAGAGCATTAGAAGACGAGTTTCCTTAGAAGACTAATCATCAAAAAGACGTCCAAGAATACTGCTCCGAAAATTGATGAAGATGTCCAGAATGCAGATGTAGAACATCAAGCCAACCTACGTAATTTAAGAGTACACATATTTTAGGATGTTTAGATAGTAATTGTTTCATTTCTTCATAACTAAGGTCACATGTATTTTACCTGATCTCAGAGATGAGCCATGATTTTTCTCTTGGATTTCCACTAGAGAAGTCCCAACAAGATGGAAACTCCAACCGCTTGAACCAGTCTGAGCTTATCAAAATTTTCCTTTCACCTTTCTCTAAATGTTCTCTTGAACAATATCATAAATTGTTCAACCCAAGAGATTGTTTAATCTTTCTTAACCTGAATAGCTAGTCGAAGATTTGGTGCCTTTCTCGCTCCCTCTATAATTCTCTTCCTTTTTTGATAGTTTGTAATTTTGATAGTTATTCTGATAGTTCAAAATCATCGAGGGAGCGAGAAAGGCACCAAATCTTCTTAATATGAACTATGAGAAAGTCCAAATCTTCTTAACCTGAATAGCTAGTCGAAGATCTGGTAACTTTCAAAATTACGAATTATAAGATTGACAGGTGGTGCACATGAAATCTCCACTCTCCTCCCTGCCTAAATTCCAACGATTACAAGGGACAAGAACTTATAAGGTTCAATTGTAACCAAACATATTTTAGAAGTCTCGATACTTATAGCCAACCTTAAGAAGAAAAAACCCCTTTCAACAACATACACCACAATCGCCAGCATACAGGGGTGAAGCCATTATTCGGCCCAAAGGGGTCCGAACCCCCCTTAGAATTTAGAAAGTTTGAAGTTTAGTGTGTAATTTAGTTAATTATCATTAAAAATTGGTTAAATTTTATCTTTAAACCCCCAAGAATTTCTCATAATCAATCAATTTAAATGACAAATCAATTATATTAAGAAATGTATCTATGGATTGATTGGTCTTTATGTCTTGACAATCGAAATAGGTAAGAAAGTTAATAGGAAATTAAATTACTACTAACAAAATTTACCAAAACAAAATTTGTGAAGTAATAAATGAATAAATTACTACTTTCTTCCCTTGTATATTTTTAATTTTTTTACGAGTTAAGAGATGTATATAACAAAATTTTGCTTCATTTGAAGATTTTCTACAAAAGTTTGCTTTATTTGAAGATCTTCATTTGATCATCTTATACAAGAAAAAAATACAAAACTTTGAGTTAGGTAATTTTTCACTAAATTTAACATACGCTCCAATATATATATTTGAACCCCCCCCCCCGAAGACTTCAAATCCTAGTTCCGCCACTGCCAGCATATATGTAGAGGCACCTCCTCATAACATTGACAACAAGAAAACACGGATGTTAAGACCAATAGTCCGCAGAAATGACACCAAAACAATGGCACACCCACATGACCAACTACAACAAACCTACTAAAACCCTACACCCAAAGAGCGTAACATAAAGAATCTGCAGTGTTCGTCGCCCTTCCACTGTCTTGACTCAACGCACCATCTTGCAAGATACGCCACAAAACATAGCAGAGACACTCGATCCAGATTGAAAAACCAAATCGGGCAAGCTTTCACCGCCATGTTCTGTCGCACCACATTGTTGCTTCTATTCACCTCCGAGCCCGTATGGTCGCTCCTCTCTAACGACTTGGCATTATGCCGAAGCAACCCTCGCTATGACATACACGCCACCAACCCTCAGTCTGTCTTCCTTGAAACAACTTGCCTTTCTCCTTCCATCAACACATATCTACAACCTACGCCCATCAAAACGAGCACTGTTAACTCCCGTATGATGACATAATCAATAAAGGCATCGTCAAACGATAAGAAAATCAAATTTCAAAAACCCTAGATCTCCTGGTTTGACAGAGTGAAAAGTGGTATATCAAAAGATTAGATATAGAGTAATTTTATTTACATATAGCTAATTACTAGCTACACACCCTTGTTTTTGGATGTTTTTTAAGTATCATTCTACCATTTGAGAATTCAACTAAACATGAAGAAATTGAATTGTGTTGTAATATAAAAAAAATAAAAAATAAAAATATTAAACTGGATTTGAATTTGATAATTCAGAGATTCATACTCAATTGATAAGACCCAAATATTTCGGAGTTTGTTAATTGACTGATTAATTATTTCCAATTCAATTTATCAATTACTCTCAAATTCAGAAAATCATAGACGGTCTCCTCCATTAATTGTAGCCGACGAAGATATTGACGATGGTTCTACGTTCGAAGTCATATATGGCTGAGCTATCTTAGAGTTTGGGGTGATGATGTCCTTGATTAGATGGATAAATATATGATATATGCCTTCAGGGTGGTGACATGGGATCTCACAATTAAAGAGATCTATGATTAGCTTTCCTGGGTTGGGACTCAATGAAGCAAGAATGCGGGTTCCCAAAACAGCCAACCCTTTTTTTTTCCATTAGAATTGGTTTTGAACATGGAGTTAAATATCGATATTTTTCTTTATATTTCGGCGAAAATATCATTTTTTTGGACCAGTGAAACTATCTCAGCCTCTCATAATTTCTCGTGAGAAATTGTCAAAATTTCGTGATATTTTAGAAATTATGGGATATTCCAGAAATATTCTAGAATTATATTCAAATATTTGTGTTGTTTGTGACAGGTTTCGAACCTGAAACCTTCCAAAAGGAAGACATGTGCCCCTACCAACTCCAATGGACTGGGTTTTGGTTATGTTATGCTACTTTTAGTATTAGAATTACTTTGTTTTTTACAATTTATCTTCCTATTTTCCTTTTCTATTTTATTTGTTTCAATCTTTTTGTTTTAAATTCAATATATCATTTATTGTAGTTAATCAGATTTGTAAAGTATCAAGATTAGAGAATTCTCATCTTATTTAAAATACAAATACATATATGCCAATAAAACAAAATTTCAAAAAGCACATGTAGCCTAATTTATACAACTATATATATATATATATATATATATATACACACACACTGATTCACCTTATATAGTACTAATGTATTATGTAATACACTAATTGCTTATAGAGTAAATAATTGATCAAATAAACATACCATAAAGTTTTACATGTGAGTATGTTTTTATGTAAATTCCAATAGTTTCCATTGAATTTTTGTCTATATCGATACTTTCTGAAATTTCTTTCGAAATTTTCAAATGGTCGATATATCCATAATCACCGATATTTTACTCCATGGTTTTGACTGATGTTAAGTCAATTCCTCTCTCTCGGTGCTATCTATCTTCTTCTTACGGTAATTTTGATCCTCATTTCCTTTCATCTCGATTAATTTAGGTATTATTGATTGCAATCATCAAACTTTTATTTGATTTAGTATCAATTAGAGTTCTAGTAAATGTTTTTTTTCTCAAAAAATCTTACTGAAATTCGTTGTGTTTTTTAATGTAAAATAAGGGGTATAAGAGGAAGTTAGAGGAAAATATTGTACCAAAAAAATTATGATGTGTGTATTAAGCATGTAGACATGTGTGAATAAAATTTCTCTTAGATATATCAAAGGTTTGTTGGTAATTTTGAATGTTAAAGATTAGAGAAACTACATTACAACTATATTGATTTTATAAGACAACACTTATGAATTGTGTTATTTACCTTGTAAGTATGATCTGAACTTGTTTGTACATAACATACAAGGTCCAACAATCACGTTCACCCATTCGCTAGCTAGTTGACCATGGGAGAGTTGCACAACTACCCTCAGATTAAGGCACATTAAAATCCAACAATCAGGGTATAACCTCTCAACTTAGATTTAACCGTTGGATTTAATAAGCCTTAATCTAACGACTATTGTGCAAATCCCCCATGGTCATCTAATGACTGGGTAAACGGGACTGCAAGCTCCAGTAGTACCTTGTAAATAGCAAATTTTAAGAAAAATCACCCTAATGGTTTAATTTTCCCGATCTAAATGTTCAGTTTATATGTTTAATTTTCCAATGTTATTTTATAGCTTCGTGCTAAGTAGTTATAAATTGATGAAGGAAAGCCTTTAATTTTCTATAAAGATAAACAACGACTATTGAGGGTTGGTGTCAATTATTTCAAATACAATACCGTAGTAGGTCGGACACCAACGTTAGTAATGTGTGTATTAAGTGTTTATTAGGTTTCATTGAGGGTAAAGAAAACTTTGTTATTTTATCATGTCAAGGACTATGCCGGTGAGTCATGGCATGTTGGTTAACTAATTTAACTAACATTATAGAGATTATGTATATATAAATCACATATAAATATGTAATGATGGGGTGAATTAAGATATTCTAATAATTTTCGTTTTGTAAAAAAGAGTCAAGGACCATCACATACAGAATTGACAGAAGCTCTTGATTAGATTTTCATTGATGATTAATAAGTCTCGTCTATGAGATTACATGTAATTAATAACATTACAAATTGGGTAAATTATCAGGAAATCAAGGCTTGATACAACAATTTAAATAGGTCAGAATTGTCCTTTTCCTCTGCATGAAAAGAGAGACAAAAAATAATTAAATGGATTCCAGGACTTTTTCCTCTGCATGAAAAGAGAGACAAGAAAAAGAAAAAAGAATTAAATGGAGTTGATATATGGTAACAATAAATGGATGATATGTAAGAAAAAATTGATTGGATATGTGTGTGTATGGAAAGAACTAGTGGTGTTACCGTGACAGAGTCATCAGAATGATGATGATGACGATCATGATGGCCTTGAGTAGCCATTAATTCATGTTCATTTCCAAGACTATTGCGCTTGAATTCCGTCAAGTCTGTCTTATTCTGCTTCCGATTAGCACGAGCATTATTAAACACCATAGTATAGCTCGTAGGCTCTACTGTGGCGCTTTGTTCCCATCCTCCAAACTGAGGAACTGACTTCCGACCATTTGCATTTCCCTGTTTATATAAACATAACCCCTTTTATCCTTAGATATTATTCATTGGCAAAAGAAAAATACATACATAATGTAGTATAATATATGTTGTTTGGGAGATTCAATAAAGATATCTGGCACATAAGCTATGGGTTTAATTTAAAGTGAAGATTGATAGACATTATCGATTTAATTTTAAAGGTAATTTATATACCAAAATGCCAAAAAAGAATGAAAAAATTCACAACATAAGCAAATCAGAGTATTAACATGTTCTCTTAGAAAACTTAGAATAGGGTAACCCTGATAATGCTGGTATAGCCTTACAAATCTGATTGATTGTGGATTCGATTCCATACATTGTGAAAATAGATGGTGTGTTTTTAAATGTACCTAGCATATTTCTAAATACGCTCATATTTTAATTATTTTCCAACTTTCCTCTTGATTTTGATTATACAAACCCAGCAAGCACAGACAAAAAATACCCAGCTACTAGCAACCAGATTAAGCTAGACGTTGCACTATCGTTTGAGTATAGACTGGGTAGAAAATATGAATTCTTTATTTCAAAAGAACTTTCATCCATTGGTGCAAGCCTCAGGATGTTTAGATTGGGCTATGTCTCAGTTTTTTCATTGCTACAAATTCATCTGATTATATATGTTCGTCTTAATGGAAATGTTTGAATATATTTTTTACAAAACATAAAACATTGAGCTCTTATCTATCTACTCATTCCTTGATTATGCTTGCGATTGATGAGGAGGTATCACACAAACACAAACACAAACATAAACACAAAATGATTAGCGGAATGACCATATATATATAAGAGAAGATAATCATCGTCTATAAAACATGCAAAATGAGATCTTATAATATGACCAGTGTTCTTTTTCCTTGATCTCAAATTTTAACTGTGATGATGGAGATAACATTTAGGTTATATCGAGCATATATTTGCAGTTTGTTTGGATTGAACATGGTTGCTGGGTGTATTAAAACAGAGGATAATATTGAAAAGTTTGTTCAAATAATTTTGATGTTGGGTGTATATATCTAGAAGTTTGTTAGGTACATTTAGCAACACTGAAAGAAAAAACAATCAAAACAATGCGAGCATGAACATTTGTAAAGAGCAAAATGTAATACCTCTTCAATATCTTGAACATCAAAGAGGTAATCAAAGTAATGAATGCAAAAGAACATCAATGGAATAATATAAGATAATCAACATATGAAAGCTCATACGCTTATTACCTCCTCCGGACGTCCCATGTAATCCTGGAAGGAGAGTTTAGAGTACTACCATAAACAAACAATTGCTATTTACATAAAATTTGAAATTATATACTCATCTCTAATTCAAAAAACTTCAAACTTATTTCCCTACATGGCAATGCATTATTGGATTATGGTAAGGACAACCTGTTTCTCTTGTCATTTACCACCCTTTTTAATGTGTCTATAACTGAATTAACCTATTTTTAGGTAAAAGCTCGTGGTAAAATAGTATGGCGAGAGAAAGAGAAAGATATTATTGGCCACACAAAATATGTCACCCAAGACAGTGTGGTGTTTTCAAAATAAATCTATAAATAAAACAAAAGCGGCTAGATCAAAATACCATAAAATATTAGACGGT
This sequence comes from Fragaria vesca subsp. vesca, assembly GCF_000184155.1. Classification (NCBI taxonomy): domain Eukaryota; kingdom Viridiplantae; phylum Streptophyta; class Magnoliopsida; order Rosales; family Rosaceae; genus Fragaria; species Fragaria vesca. The sequence continues at coordinate 30,422,333 of NC_020492.1, read as the reverse complement.
TATGTTTTCATTACCATAAAATTTTTTGTAAACTTTGTAAGGTTTTTCTTTTTCATCGAGATCACACGGTTTCCTCAAAAGCTTTTTAGGCCTAGAGACTAATTTGTGCTAAGAGATCATGTCAAAACGATTCCTCCTCTCTAGCCACCAAAAATAAATTGAGATTTAACTTCAATTAGGATCAGCGGGTTTCTAACTTGAGTATGAAGGTTCCACACCTACACTCTTACCAACTCGGCCACCTATAGTGGTTAACTTCATATGCTTCTTGTGTCTTCATAAATGATTAACTTTCGGGTGAACAAGATCTTTACTTATAAGATATATGTGGGTTTATGTATCTACTATCTAGCCAATAAATTAAAATATGAGTGCGGCTATTGCGACTTCTATATTTGCTCACTTGACTTTACTCTATTGTGAGTAATTGCGACTTCTATATTTCTTTTTTACACAATGACTATTAAGGACAATATTACACAAAATAGAAATAATATATTTATTCTCTTTAGAGTTTCCAATATAATCATTGATTGTATTCTTTTATTATTTTCCATGTATATTTTCATTTTCTAATCTTACTTCATAGTATTAAAACATTTATATATTTATTAAAAGGTAAAACTATGATCAATCGTGTGACATAAACATTCTATTATCATACTTGTTGAAAGAAAATACAAGTGAATGAATGTATATGCAGAAAAAATTAAAAAAAATAATTGATCATGAAAAATCAAATAACTATTGAAATAATCTATTATGAGGTACATAAAATAGAGGGGGAAAAAAACATGCATAGAGAAAAAATGGTTATCCTTGATCGTTTTTTAGCACAAGTAAAATAGAAAAAGAAAAGTAATTTATGTCAAGACATTTTCTTGTTGGTAAAAATAAGTTTTTGAACTCAGTACCTTGTGTTATTTGATTTCAAGTAATTTCTGTTCTTAAATTAAGGAATGAAATTGTGATTAAAATACGTAGAGTGTAATATAATTATAATGAGTAAATTGGGATTGAGATGTAAAGGACGCGTGGTTGAGCGTGCCTAATATACCCTCAATTGAGTATAAGCCTAGCACTACTCAATTAACAAATTTAGTATCCAAGTTCATGCTTTATGAATTTTTTTTATTGGGTGCAAATTGCTCATCAGTTCATAAGGAGTATTATAGATTATGCTTCTCATTGTAGAATTTTACCAATACCTTTTGTGTCTCTCACTCTACTGATAGATCTAACTTTAAAATGCTTTTGTTAAGTTTAAGGGACAAAATCCAAAACTTGGTTGGTATATAAGTTTAGGAGCATTTGAAGATATTTTTACCCTGCATAATGGGTGTTGTAAATATATGATAGGGATGGCAATAATCCCCAGCGGGTAGGGTACCCACGGGTATTCGACCCTAACGGGGAAGATATACGGGTATAAACGGGTAACGGGGATGGGGATCCTTAGTATTCGGATTCTTAAATCGGGTACGGGGCGGGTATGGTATTTTGATATTCGTTCCCATCCCCACCCATTAAGGATGAAAATATTATTATATATAATTATATAATTTATTATTATATATATTTATATATAATTTATAAATAAATATTTATGTAAAAAAATTTGTAATTCTCTTAATAAACATTTAATGGACCTTCCTTTTTATTATATATTTTTATTCTCTTAATGAAATTTACCGGTATTGTTATGTTTTAACCAAGACTTGTATTTATTTTTATTGGATTGAAGTATGAAACTTATTTATTTTGGTATTTGATTTTAATTTCATACTTTTATATAATTGTATTTCGTATTTAAAAAAAAAATTTAATTTAGTACATAATTGTTAACGGGTACGGGTACGGGTATGGAAACGTAATCCCCAAAGGGTATGGGTATGGGGAATCTCCATTATCTAATTACGGGTACGGGGACGGGTACGGGGATGAAAAATGTAAAAAGGTATGGGTACGGTATTTTGATCCCCGTACCCTACCCTACCCATTGCCATCCCTAATATATGATAAATGATCATGACTTGGCATGGTGACTACGAGGTTAGGCAAACAAATATTTTTTTCTTAAAGTAACACCATGTTTTTTCTTCAATAGTAATGTGTGGTTTTGGTACAGAGCAACTTACTTAGCCAAGCATTGGTCCAACATGAACATAATGTAAGGTATAATTGGGAATGTAATAGATTAGAGAATAAACAGATTGAAGATGTAAAATCAAATCATCTTGTTGAAAAGTGAATATAAATACCCGGAGCAACAAACATGATGAATGGGATGAAAAACTACTATATCTAAGTCCAAAGCATACGTTTGTGACAAGTGTATAGGGTGAGTTCTGGAATGCTCCGGAGCGTCTGTGCTCCGCGTTTGTTTGCCTTACGTGTCGATCCTCCATTGGCGCGAGTATTTCGTCCGTGTTAGTCTCCCGTTAGTCTCCTTGAGCGCGTGAGTTGCATAACTCGGTAAGTATTTCATCCGCAATCAGAGAGGGCAGACGAGTTGGATGTGGGTAAATTGGTCACTGAATTCTTGAGTGAAATGGGAATATCAATGAATGAGATCGATCTATCTCCCTCTCCTTGATCTGATCGGCTTGCTTAAGAGCGGCCGTTTTGATCTCGTCGGCTTTCTTGGAGGGCTCGGCGGCGAACTGGTGATGGTCTGATTTTTTGGCTGCTTCTTCGGCGAAGCTATTGGGTCGTTTCCACAGATCTTCCATTGTTTGTCTCTTCAGTTGCAGGACTGAGAGAGAGAAAGATAATGTGTTGGTGGGTTTGGAACCCAGGTATGGAGGAGATCCCTTTCTTTCTTTTTAATATCATTGTTGAGGTTTACGATAAAATGCAAGACACCGGACAAATTCTGGGAATTTGCATCCGTTGGTTATAATCGTAGTCTCATGTTTCTACAGATATTGGACATAGTTCCGGATAAGTTCAGAGTTGTGGCCCTAGCAGCTGGCTCAAATGTTACTCTTCTTGTGGATCAGGCAATCCATCAGATGGATAGCATTTCTTAGACTTCGAAATTTTGTTTATTCCAGAATACAAATCAGTTTTGGAATTTGAGTGGTAAAACTTTACCCGACTCAATAATCATCCATCATAACTGCTAGTAAAGTAGTTGTCTGTAGTTTGGAATGTTTATATCTTACATATATTTTCATGGTGATGATATCCTATTTTGTATTGCACAGGTGAAGAGGTTCAAACCCAAACTAGTTGCTGTTAGAAATGAATCATTAGTTGATGAGCTTCAAGAGGCTCTATCTGGTTTAGAAGACAAGCCTGAGATCATTCCTGGGGAGCAAGGAGTCATTGAGGTGGCCTCAGCATCTGGTTTCCACTGCTAATGAATTTCATTCTTATCCTCTACAAGAAATTGCTAATGGTTTTCTTTCTCAGGTTGCTCGGCACCCAGATGCAGTCACAGTAGTTACAGGAATAGTTGGTTGTGCAGGACTGAGGGTAATTCTTTGTTATTTATTTTTCCTGAGAAAACAGTGTTGACTTTTACACTAGCAGGCTGAAAATATTCCAGTTGTCTTCCTAATCATAGCCTATAGTGGCTGCAATAGAAGCTGGGAAAGACATCGCTTTAGCCAATAAGGAGACTCTGATTGCTGGAGGCCCATTTGTTCTTCCTCTTGCGCACAAGCATAATGTGAAAATTCTTCCTGCTGATTCAGAACATTCTGCAATTTTTCAGGTATAAAAATGTATCCATATTGATAGCCGACTCTATCTAATAAGTTATGCTGTGATGTTGATGTATCTATTAAAAATGCTAAATTCTTGTCAGTACTAGTCAAAGCATGGTTAAATTACTTGATACACCTTATTTTAGTCCTTGCCTAATCATTCCTTTATTCATGCATTCGATATGGAAATTGTTTCAAAGTAGCAGAATTCATCATTTCTCCAGTTTGTAGGGCATATGTTGAGAACATCGTTGTTTCCTAATGTGTGCAGTTCGACTTCAATTCTTAAAATTAGAGAACTTGTGTAGGTTACTTGTTTTCTTTCTCTGTAAACACTTTTAGGGAGAAAAAAAGCAGTTTGAATAGTTGATATCAGATTATCAAAATTAACTCTGTTTGTACATAAGATATATGTAGTAGCTTATGCATTTAGATTATAGTTGTAACATCTTACTTAATAATTGAGGACTCTCACCAATAGTATTATGAATGAAACCTGATTTCCCTCAGTTTAATTCTTTAATTAGAAAATTTGGGATTGTTGCGTTTCTCTGTTTGGGGATATATAATCAGGATCTTGACAATCTCTCATTGTTACACACAGGGATTGGCCTGTTGAAAAACTCAAAGAAGTTAAAGTTGCGATGCTATGAAACATCCTAACTGGAGTATGGGAAAGAAGATAACTGTTGATTCAGCTACTCTTTTTAATAAGGTTGTCTATCATCTTTTATTTCTGTTTCATATGGCACCACCAAGAAAAAAGTAAAACAACACTTTGCAATTGCTTATCATCCAAATCTACATTATAAAATAAGCCTTCCATCTGAGGATATTGACTATCAGAATGTTATCTAGTGCAAAGTGCATTAGATAACAAAATATTACTTCGCTGCTCATATATTTTGGACCGAGGGTGCTGAAGTTCCTAATTTAACCATGCAAAAGCTACTTTTAATGAGTTCTAGGAAGCTTTCCTTCTCTTGTAAAGTAGTGATACCCTTCATTACATTCGGTTCTAAGGATTGAGTTTTTTCTCTCTTCTTTTTAGTCTAACAAGAGCTACCGCAATTGGAAGGAAGTTGAGAATCCATAATGCCTTCTTTTAATCTCTGCATTACCATTCAATTCTTGCATTGAACTTTTGGATAGACTCATACAACTATAGAAGATGTTTGAGCATGTATATCTAGCATATGTCTTTTCTTTTTGCCTCTGTTTCTTCTTCTTCTTGATTCCCATCTCATTACATTGCTATATCTACTGAGTTTTTCCCATCATATTAGTTTCACTAGAACAAGATACTATCTTGCTTGAGTTTTTCAACATAGAGAGGCATGGGAATGTACCAAATCTTAGCAGTAGCTAGAGTTAAGTTTATGGTTATTGCTCTTTTACCTAGGTCTATGGTTATATGTCTGTATTCTTGAATAGGAAAATTTTGGATATAATTAACTTGCATATGCTAGTGAGTAGCTATATTTATTTTTATTTTTATTTTTATTGTGTTGACTTGATTACTTATTTATCAAGTTGTGGATGTTGCATTAGGTTGTTATGGTAAATATTTGGATGAAAGTTTGTACTGTCCATTTGATTTTAGCAATACTGCATCTAAAATGAGTATAATGTTGAGATCTGATTTGAATGATTTGTCTGTAGGGTAAGGAGGAGATGCGTTGAAGATTATCCCCTGTATAAATGAATTGTATCATTCCTTGTTGCTGGTGGACAATATTTATAATGGAAACGTCATTTGTACCTGTAAAATAGGACTAGATAAAGTTGGCTGTCAAGTAATTTATGAATTATTATGGAAGTTGGACAAAAATGTGTAGTTTTCAAATCTCTTATTATTGGATAATGGTTTGCTAAAATAGAAAAAATATAGTATTATTCAATAGCCCAGTACATCACCAAACATGGGATGAGAGCATTGTAATTATTCTGTTCTTTAGTCATAGTACCAAACGTGTATGTATTAGTGTAGCATAAGCCAAGCGTGAAGAGTCCATTATCGTTTCATAGTGCTAGTTTACTGTAATTGCATGTTGTCCCTTTGTAATATCAGCGAGTGCAATCTCGCTATGATGAAACTAATAAGTTCCATACAAGGGCTCATTTATACAGTACCTCTATGCAAGGAAGTAATCTGTACATGGTTTCTATACAAGGAAATGATATATATTTTCTAAATAAATGTATGTTTATAACCAACTATAACGAGAATATGAAAGTTGGGAAAATCGTTCATGTGATGTGATCTAGTGATACAAGTATCTCATTATAAATGAGAGGTCATGAGTTCGACTTACGGTATTATAACATATTAATCGTGTATTTGAAAAGAAAAAAAATATAGTGAATTTCAGCTAATGTTACTTCATACGGCTAATAAACTTCACAAAATGAAAATTCAACCGTTTGATGTGATAATTATATTTAGATACGGCTGTGAGAAAAAATTCAATTATTTTCGATGACATTTTTAGATCTCGATCGATGCGGTCAACACTAAATCAACATCACTTATCAACAACGTTAATCCATTTTCACTATTCCCTTTGATACTAGAATTTGTTGTATTAAACACCATAGGTTGATTATCTACTTTAGATTGTTAATGGGTTGTGGGGTTTTTACAGATTGATTATGACTTTGATGTCTGGGTTGCTTGATATTCATCTATGAATTGATCAATTTCTGTGGTGATTATTTATTCATCTTCGATCGGGGCCCTAACGTTGCCGAATTAAAGTGATTTTTCAACCAAAGCCGTATTTCACTATTTTGATCACATCTTATTTCACGAGAATTTTGAAAATTTTGCTTCCTTTGTGTAGTTGGTTTACAAAGTTGTACACTTGTATATAACATATTAAATAAGTTATACTACATTAGTAGACACGTTATGATTCCGATGACTAAAAATCACAAAATGAAAATTTCACCGTCTGATATGATCATTATAGTAAAACATGTCTATGATATAAAATTTAACTCGATTCGACAACGTTCGGGGCTCGATCGAAGCGGTCAACCCTAATCTATCGTCACTTATCACACGGAAACGCTCTTACCTACCTCTTTGTGACCTATTTTGGTCGATTATTCCACACGTTAAACTCTCACATATATAAGACGTAACCACACATGTAAAAATTTGGAGACGTTTACCTCCCGAATATAGGGCTCCCATAGGGAAGCATAAACTTAAAAATGTTGACCGCTTATATCGGGACCCATACTTTACCCGAAATACGTAATTTTCCAACCATTGCCGTATTTGACCATTCCGATCACATCTTATTTCACGAGATTTTTAAAAATTTTGCTTCCTTTGTGTAGTTGGTTCACAAAGTTGAACACTTCAATATAACGTACTAAACAAGTTATACCACATCAGTAGACACGTTGTGATTTTGATTACTAAAATTCATAAAATGAAAATTCTACCGTCTGATATGATCATTATAGTAATACATGTCTATGGTATAAAACTCAACTTGATTCGCCAAAGTTTGGGGCTCGATCGAAGCGGTCAACCATAATCTATCGTCACTTATCACACGGAAACGCTATTACTTACCTCTCAATGACCTAATTTGGTCGATTCTTCCACACATTAAACTCTCACATAGATGAGACGTAACCACACATGTAAAAATTTGGAGACGTTTACCTCTCGAAGATAGGGCTCCCACAAGGAAGCATAAACTTAAAAATGTTGACCGCTTATATCGGGACCTGGACTTTACCCGAAACACGTGATTTTTCAACCATTGCCGTATTTGACCATTCCGATCGCATCTTATTTCACAAGATTTTTGAAAATTTTGCTTTATTTGTGTAGTTGGTGCATAAAGTTGTACACTTGCATATAACCTATTAAATAAGTCATACTACATTAGTACACACGTTGTGATTCCGATGACTAAAATTCACAAAATGAAAATTCCACCATCTGATATGATCATTATAGTAATACATGTCTATGGTATAAAACTCAACTCGATTCGGCAATGTTCGGGGCTCGATCGAAGCGGTCAACCCTAATATATTGTCACTTATCACACGGAAACGCTATTACCTACCTCTCAATGACCTAATCTGGTCGATTCTTCCACACGTTAAACTCTCATATAGATGAGACGTAACCACACATGTAAAAATTTGGAGATGTTTACCTCCCGAAGATAGGGCTCCTATAGGGAAGCATAAACTTAAAAATGTTGACCGCTTATATCGGGACCTAGAATTTACCCGAAATACGTGATTTTTCAACCATTGCCGTATTTGACCATTCTGATCACATCCTATTTCATGTGATTTTTGAAAAATTTTCTTCCACTGTATAATTGGTTTATAAAGTTGTACACTTATATATAACCTACCAAACAAGTTATATCACATTAGTAGGCACGTTGTGATTCCGATGACTAAAAGAAAAAATTTTAAGAAAATACTTGTGAAATAGGATGTGTTATAGTGAAATGTGACTATGGTAGAAAAATTCAGTTGGATTATGTATAATGAAATATGATGTAATCTGTATAGTAAAATACATCTATCGTTGAAAATTTAACTACAATGTCGAAAATACTGTTGGAGTTGATTCAACATTTCAACATTTCAAACTCCCGCCTTCTTCTGCTTAGAAATTTTAAAGTTTCCTTGTTTGAATTTCAATTCCCACCTAAATTTCCAATTTGCCTCCAATTTCATTTCACATTTGTATTCCTACAGTCCTCCCAATGGTCTATTCGCTTCAGCACTGCGCACCTTTTCATTTTCCCAAACCAACTATCTCTCAAACCCCTCGCCGCCTTACAATTTATCTTCATTGTCCACCACGGCTTCTCATCCTCCTCCATCATTACCGTCACGGACTCACCGCCAGCCCGTGAAGGTGAGTGAACCTCTCATCTAATTTACCCGAAATACATAGATCGTTTTCTTGTATTTAACTGCTCAAAGTTGAATTCTTTGCTTTTTTTTATCCAATTTGATGTTTTCAATTGTGTTTTGTACATGATTGCTTTCTGTTTCAGTGCTTCTTGGATCTACCTTGATGTGGGTTTGGAGGCAAAGGACATCGGTTGATTCTTTTTGACACCAATCTCAACTAATTTTGACCAGCACAGAAGGTGTTTGACATAATGCCTGAGAGAGGAAGAAACCAACATACAACACCAAGTGAGTTCTTTTCTCTCATTTCCAAATGGGTGCCGAAACTAAAATGTCGAGGTAGAGATCGAGAATAAGGACGAGAAATTTTGATGGTATGTTCCTCTAAATCTTGCAGGTGTAGTTGGGACTGGGGAGAGGCGTAGATGAGATATTCTGGAATTTCAGTAATTTGTGAACAAGTAATTCCATCAACTGGGTGATATTATTGGGATTGATGTTCTTTTGTTGGCTGTGGCAAGAAAATTATATGATTGTATTCTTCAATAGATCAAACCTTGTAATATATAAGAGATACAAAAAAAAAGAAAAAAAAAAGAACAGACCATGTTTGTTTTTCTGTATTAAATTTTTTTTTCTTATCACGAATGCTTTCGTATTGTATTGTTTGTTCTTTGCTCATGGAGTACTTTTAAAATATGGAAGTAACAATACTTGAAACCAAAGTTATATATACAAACTAATGAAAGCTTCATTGTGTATGATCTTGTAACTTGGATCCCAGACTTGTAGTTCTTTTCCCAGATCTTCTTGAAGATGCAGATATAAATGCATTGGTCTTGTGCATTGTCTGGTTGAATGACAAGAATGCATTGGCTGTATTCAATGATCTTGCTCGAGCCGCAACTGCAATGAGGAGGCTCTATCATGAGGATATGGCATGTTGCTCTGTATGTGGCTTCATCTGGTTCTAATGCTTGGGGTGGAGTGGGAATAGCCAAAGAAGGAGCCCATATATACATCACTGAAGGGTAATGCATGGAAGAAGGCTATAATTCGGAAGAGTTCTCTGGTGGTTTTGTAGATGTACATGCATCTGTGTGCAAAAAACATATGTCATGAATACATATGGCATGTACATGTAGTCAATTCATACATATGATGTAAAACTGAACTTGAATCTATTATTTATAGACATCTTAACAGTTCAGGTTTCATCTTTATATGCTTACTTACATTCAAAATCTAATATGAATCAACTATAAGCGGATTAATTACCATGCCAAAACACATAATTCTAATTTACATTTACTGTATGAACATTTACTGTAGGCTATATCAGATCAAGTCATGATATCAGTTTGTTATATTGAATCTAGTCTACTGCATTTGGGATTGCACATAGTCTATCAATCCTAAATCTGTAGCATGCATGAACTTTTACAAGAACACACAAACTATATAAATCACAGAAAATATATAGCAGACATTCTAAAAGTATATTTCATCATCACTTTGGTATTTCTAAAGCATAGTAAGTTAGGATTCGTAAATGACCGCAGTCCTAAAACACAGTAAGTGTAAATATGCAGTAACTTAATGAATATATATATATCAGATATAATGATACTTGTAAATATTTCTCATGTACTTAATTGAATCAACATGGATCATTGGTATCAGAGCAAGTCTATTTTCATATGAACTACATGTTATGTGTTTCTTCAGAATCCTAGGATCTTACAAATAATCCGCATACAAAATTTTATTCTTACAGGGTTTGGACTATTACTAAATGAATCCAAGTGTAGAGTTAATTTTTCAATCAAAGGAAACTGCGTACTAGACCACTCTTCAAATCAAGGAGATAAAAACAGAGAAGTTACAGAAGGGTAGATTACCCCAGATGTATTCAGCGGTTCCTCCCAAGCTTTGAACATAGACTTGACGCTGCCCAGAACTGCCTCATTTAGGGCAGAAACCTACAAACAATAAAGAGAATCACAAGACTATGAAAAACTTATAAGCTTGAGGATAAGATATACAACCTGCTAAGTCAATAAAGTTTAACTTGCTGATTTGAGGGGAATCTGAATTTTATCTTTGAGATGATACATAGACTATCAATCCCTTGTGGCACCTACGAGAAAGTTCAACTGGTCCTTTTGGAGCTGGTTTATGAGAAGCATACCCACTAGCAAACAGCTTGCTGAATTCTGACATGGAATTCACAGGCACCTGGACAAAGATGAGATGATAGGTGAGCAATAATGTACATCAATACATATCCACTCAACTACCATTTAGTGATAACACCAAATAACTTGCCTGAGAAAGTCCTTTAAGCCTAATGTTTCCTTCAGTGTCTCCCAGTACCAAAACTTCTGGGCGTGATGGAGCCAATATATCATAAATATGGTCCTAATACACCTCATACGAGGATATAGTAATCGAACATCCGTTTTTCTCAGTCATTGAGATAATTTCATCGATTGCCAGTGTCGCCGAACCTGGTTTCTCACTCGACCCCTTCAAAAGCAATTGGTTCCACAGTTTACTTCACCATCACAAAAGCTATTTCCTACGGAAAATAGAGTCAAAACTGAACCTTGGGAGAATACCTGATTAAGCTAGTCTTTCCACTACCTCTAGCTCCCAAAGCAATGACAGTGGCATTACAACCCTCGAGAATTCCTGGAATCAAAGGCTGTACTTCTCGCGAAAAAATTCGGCCATTATCCTCATTTTGTTCATAGCAATAGTCCAATTCATATGCCTCTTTACGGCTGCAAGACAAAACACCAATCTTATCCTCCAAAATCCAATAACCTATCACTAAATTATACATAAAGAAAGTAAATTTTGAGTTTAAATTATACATAATCCCACATATACTGTTCAAAAATCACTACTTCTTGTTCAAATAGGCAAACTTCAATTGAATTTGGTCCTCCATAACCAAAAAAAACACATGATCCTATCAAAAATCCAACACTTCTAGTCCAATTATTCTTTAATCCTACACATAATCTGATGCTAATTTACCAAAACTAAAGATCCTGAGCTCAAATCAAGAACAAAATCCAACACTAGAACCCGACCCGACCCGACCCGAGAATCGAAACGGTACCTTGCTGATTGGTCCCTGAAGGAGAGAGTGACGCTCTCCGAAGGGCTTGTTCACCGAGATCCACTAGACCTCACCGGAAACCTCGGCATCCGGATCAGCGGCGTTGCCGATCTTCGCGAAGAGCCGGACCTTTCGAGATGTGCTGGAGCGGCGTTTAGGGGTTTTGGTGAGGTCGGGGGTGCCGGAAGCCATAGGTTTGGGAGAAATTAGGGTTTCAAATTCGAGATCTGAAAGCTTCGAAATTGAGAGAGATGAGAGCAAAGGCCAGTTGGGATTTGAAATTGGGGGAAATTGAAATCTAGAGAGAACTAAAGCGGGGAGTGGGCGGAAGCAAAGACGAATCGGAGTTTGAAGAAGGGGAAGGAGAAGTAGTCCTCGGCCTGCAACAGATAGTCTCACTCACGCACGACGCGCCTCGCTAGGGCGTGTTTGCAATCAACAGTTAAAACGAGCTAATTACCTTTTTACTTCTGTTAGAAAACATATGCGGAGCACGGCCACTCCGGAGCATTCCAGACGTCTCCAGTGTATAGAGCTAAAGTAAAGTAGGGACTTCTATACTGACATGTTATCCAAGGTGAGGCGCTCATGTCAGAGGAGGTGAAAGACCCAGGTCATTAAATTCAGGTTTTTCCAACCGTAATTGATATTGACAATATGTTGTCGACGACGAACGACATTCTTGTCATGATGATGTCCTATGCGAACATTGGAGGGTGTCGTAGGAGACAGACATGGCTTTCGGTTGTGGGATATTTAGATCGAATGTGGTTGAAGTTCGAGACCGCAGGCAGCGCAAATGTTTTGTGGTTAGAAATGGGGTAGTCAGGCTAAGTATTCAACTCACTCTCTGCTAAGATTCTCCTCTCTAATGAGATTCCTTAGACTTGCGAGATGAACGCACGCGCCAAAGGGAATACATGAGGGCTACGGTCGTTCCCTCTTCCACGTCCAAGTTAACTTCATTGCAGAGAGCCGATGAGAAAAAAAGAAGAATGGAGTCAGTTACCCGTCGAGGAAGTGCTGAGCTCTATTTATAGGCGCCCGCCTTAGGCATAGCAAGGTGCCAGCTGGTGACAGTTGTGCGTCCACGTGTACACAAAAGGCTAGATAGAGCATTGATATCGGTTCCACCAACATTTTCAGTTAGAATTTTCATGATCTCTCCAAATTTGACAATAATTGTGAACTATTTATCCATACACAAAATTATCATTTTTTCATTCTCTGGACCGTCTACATGTTCCAATAATTTCACTTGAAGCCACAAATGTAGATATGAGTTTCATGTTTAGATAATCATTTTTTGTTTTCTTAGTTGTGTAGAGTAATAGAGTTTTGGCAAGTCTCCTTCAATTTACCTTGTATGTCTTCTACCTGTTGTAAATCAAGTTCAGAATTTCTAATCAACAGATGAAACAGATAAGAATTGAAAGAAATTAAAATAGAAGAAGAGGCAAGGAAATCTTTCAACTGTCACATCCCGACCCTTATATTTTTTACCTTATTTACTAGCCTGATTATAATAAGAATTTTACCGTCTCGATCATTGAGTAAATAGTTTAATTGGTCCCTAGAGGGGTTTCGGGGACGATTATGTGCGGAGGATTATTCGTATGAGGAAAATACGACGACGGTAAAAATGGTAAATTTTAGCTAGTAAAAGGTAATTTTTATTCGGGTATTATTTTTCGGGGTGTTTAATTTTAGAATTTGGATAGTTTATAAGTGATGGACCGGTTTGGGGTGTGAGGCCCAAACCCATTCTTTCTCCTCCCGATTTTCTCTCCTCACCCGCTCCCGCACCCGAGCCCTCCCGCTGTCCCGTTTTCCGACCGCCAGACCGCCGCACCGGTCCCAATCGATCGGTCTTCAACCCAGCAACCTTCTTGGACCGGTGACAGCTCCCCTAGCGCCGCCGTGAGGGAGATATCGGGCCCGAGAGGTCCGACTGTGTTAGGGATCAGGTCGCCGGAACTTCCTCCTCCGGCCACCAATCCGGGCAAGCTTGGTACGGTTTTGTAGCCCTCTAACCCAGCAGCCTTGCCCTAAAAAGACTCACTCCCTCTTGAGCTAGGTAAGGAGAAATTTGAGGTGGAAGTTTTATGGTGTTTTTGATGTTTTTAGTCGATTGCCCTAGTTAGGCTTGGAATTGGTGTTTGTGCTAGTTATGAAAGTTGTAGAGCATGATGAGAGGAAGATGCTGTTAAAATTTCATAGGAATTGGAGGTCGCCGGAACTGGTCTCCGGCCGCCGCTGCCGGCGGCGCCGCCGCCGCCGGTTGGCAAATTTTAATGTTGTTAAATTTGGAATATTAAGGGGAGTTTATTGAAGTGAGTTATGGAATTTTTGGATGAGTTTTGGATAGGTTTATGAATTTCCGAAGTTAGTATTTTTGGCGGTTAATTAATGTAGAATCCGGCCGTAGGATTTAAGTCGTATTTTGGAGAGGTTGTATTTACGACTGTTGAGTATGATATTTAAGTTCGGATTGTTCCAATTTAAGATTATCGAAGTTAGGCAATGATGAGCGTATTTATGGCTCTCGGGTAATTTTGCCTATTTTGATTAAATATTGGAATTTCGGCTGGGAACTTAATATTATATTTGGAACAGGTC
>NC_020492.1:30400749-30407713 GCF_000184155.1 Fragaria vesca subsp. vesca | reverse complement strand
ATATTTTATTTTAGCCTGAGAGGCTGTATTTTATTGAGCGTTGGAGACTGGCCGGTGCCAGTCATGAAATTCCAGTTTTCGTGTTGAGCGTTTTGAGCTGTCGCATGCAGCATATTTTCTTTTCTATGGAAAAGTAAAAATTGGGAAAGCATAAAGAATTATTTTCTTTATTTTATTTTTATCCACTCACTCTAATGTTATTAAATGTTTTCCCCTGGGCCTTTCGTTTTAAATTGCCCAGTCTGCAGAGTTCGGGTTGGATCTAGTAGGAGGCGAGGCATAGTCACCCGCATTTCTGCCAGTTTTCATCAGTAGGTTACCTGTTCAACCTACTCATGTTTTCTTGCTTCCGTTTGTGTTTAGTAGCTCTGAATACTTTAGGATTATTGTAAATTATGTGATGTTTAGAAGTGTTGAATTAAGAGTGAAATTTGGAATTTTCGAGTTAGGGTTGTCCATCTGCAAAGGAGATTTTCTCAATCTTTTCAGTAAATTTTCCTTGGAGGTGGTCCCCGCACGACTTACTCCGGGTTTCAGGGTGAAATTTGGAGTGGGTCGTGTCATCAACAGTATTACCGGTGTTTCTCTATTCAACTGATTTCTGAGGCTGAAGACAAATTCCCTAAACAAAACTTGCATGTGGCCTACGGACATGGTGATCTTAGCTACGCGTGTGACATTTCATTGGATTTCACAAATAATGAAAGTAAACTAAGGTGAGTAGTTACACGAACTTTTAACATTGTTTTATCATTCCAGGACTTGAGTTGGCCAAAGTTGCTTCCAAATGGAAATCTCTTCCTTCATTTGAAGCTTGCGGATTCCCCCATAGAAACCATCTGCCTCGTCTCCCTCTTCCCGATGGTTTTTTCGGCTGATTGTTGTACATCTCCACCTTGAACCACGTGCATACTGGTTGAACTCCAGCACCACATTGTCTGTATAAACATAGTAGTCCAGTACTGATTATTATAGATACAATATATATATATATATATATATATATTTATAAAGAGAAACAAAACTAAGAAATGGAATATCATATAGTAATGTCACATAAGCAGCAAAACTAACTAAAAAATAGTTGAGGTAATATCTTTCTCTATAGGTATGCAAGTATGTTAACCCATTAAGGAGTTTAGTACTGATTATATATACATTCAAAAAATCAAGACTACAAAATGGATTATCATCCTATAGTAATTTAACAATCAACATACGCAGATTTCTCATCACTTTGCTGAAAAATTATGTATATTGAAGAGCAGGCTTGCTAAGTAGATAGTAGTTGCATATTTATGTATTCCTATAGATGAGGTAATATCTTTCTCCATCTTTCTGTCATTCATGACGTCTGTAGATAAAAGTGGAAATTAATATGGTGAGTGTGATGCGAAAGGAATGACTGGAAAGCCTACAATGATCCAATCACAGAAAAGGCACCTATGCGATTAAACTTTGCCAAATAGTGTGGAATCAAAAAAGCACTGGTTTGTGTTTGGCCTTGGCTGATGGCTACGTAATGTGCTTATTACAATGCTGGTGGCCATTATGAAATACTGAAAGTGACAAATAGCAGAATACTAAAGGTGGTAATATCAAATCTGGCATTAAGTGACGGACGAGGAGGTTGTAAGAGTGAGCATAATTTACATTCGTTGGTTCGGGTTTTCCAAAGAGCAATGCTAGCAAACTCTCTTTATTAGGACTTTGAGAAGGGGAAAATGAATAAATTAACTAACCACTATTATGACAAATGCAGTAAGTCTCATTGCCATCACATGATTCGAGGTGACCTACAACACCATACCACCAACCTGCAATACAAAAACCCTATGACATAAAAAATCACCGGACTTCATTTTCTTTCACAAATTATTCACTATTATGTTTTCTAAAACATTTTAAGCATCAGACACAATGTTCTTTCCTTTTGTTTATTTATTCTTTGAACAGATTATATGACATTTGAACAAAAAAAAAATTATATGACATTTGTATTACTTTAGTCTATAAACTAATAGTTGCGACATTTGTTGCAATAAAAAAAACAGAGAACGAGCATATATTGACGGAATAAAAAAGTAAACAGAGCATAAAGTTACGGGTCAGACTATGGTGTGTTAATGCATGTTATGCATCAACTTTGTCCCAAAAGTTGTAAAATGAGTCCTCAAAGTAAATAATATTAATCCTAACTGTAATATGAGTCTTTAAAGTTGTAAAAGAAAATTAGTTACAACATTAGTGCTCATGTATCCTTAAACTGATAATTGAGTTCTCAAAGTTGTAACACGAGTTCTAAAAGTTGTATCAACTTCTTTTTTATCACTTTAAAGACTCGATTACTACTTTAAACACATATTTTACTACTTTAAGCACACATGAGGACTAATGTTGTAACTAAATTTTTTACAACTTTGAGGACTAATAATGCATGACATCCATTAACACATTGTAGAATTTTCCTAAAGTTACAACTAGAAATGAAAATAAAAAAAATGCTCTAATTATAAATGAAAAGGGATACAAACCATAAGGAAATTCTTTGTTTCTTCTCCATTGAATCTCAATATGATCTCCAGGACGCAAATCATTCAAACAGTCAGAGATATGAAGATCATGAGGCAGAGTGTCAACAGGTGGTGCTCTAAGCCTTTCCCAGGGCACACAATTCTCAATTGCAACTGCTCTCCTTCCATGTGGTGGATACCTGTACATATATAATACAACAATCAAACTCACAATTGTTAACTTTAGAGCTAATTAATGAGAGATAGGTTGCTAGCTACCTGGCTTGGAATGAGTCGTTGCGGGGATCATAGCAAAGCTCAGCATCATAGCATGACAAGACAAAACCAACATGACCATTCTCTCGGTTGTAGACTTGTGCAGGAAACCAAAACCTGCCGGTTGTAAGAGCAAGGTACCAGGACATGACAGAATTCTCATAATGAGGAGACGGGAAGCAAGTCCTCCTCTTGCTTTTGATAAATTCATCAATGTCGCTGGATGATCTAATCCATGACAGAGACCAAGAAAGAGATAGTGATAGAATTTTCATAAGGCATTTGCCGGCTGCTTTCTGCGGCTTGGCCAGCTGATTCTGATTCAGGCTCTGCTTTTGATTGGCCATGGAGTGCCACTGCCATTCTTTATAAGTTGCAGGACCAATTACTCTGCCCCATTTCTGTTTCATGTGATTCTCCCAAAGGTGGTCACTCACACATCTCTCCCTTAGAGAGGTACAAACCCCTCTTATTCTAAAAAGGGACTCGGCGGGAAGTCTTTCCAGAATGCATTCCAACGCCAATTCCGGCAAGTCCAGCAAACACACTTGTTGTTCAGTATTAATCCCATGGTCATGCTTTGTGTTACTAGTTGTCCTACTCACTACTCCTATGGACAGTGACATTGACCTTGCTGACTGAGTTTGAGAAAGAAAATCGATCGAAACAAGGCTTTTGATTTTGGAGGAGAAAAGGACTTGGAGCTCAAAAGCCCATGGTGGGAGTGGGAGAGACTTGAAAAAGAGGAGCGAGAGGCAAGTAATGAAAAAGTAGAGAAGCACTACAAAGAATGGGGGGTTTTTCCTATTCCACTAATTGTACTCTTGGGTGGGTTGCGGGTTTTTTATTGGTTTGAAAGGAGCCCACCAAAAACCCAAGGGTGGGCCTCCTCTTGTTTTCAAGAGGAGCGTGATCAGCAATCACAAATTCATAAAAACAAGCATATGATACATACATATAATTGGTCTTGTCCTCAACCCTATCTAAACTCACTCCCTTTTGCCCAATAGCCAAAAGTTTCTTCTTCAATCCTTTGCTTTAGAGCCCAGAGCCGTATAAACAACCCCTAACACGTGTCACTCAGAGAGTGGATGAAAGACTCGAATATGGGACACTCAGATGAGATTTGTTATGGGTTTTCTGACACCTGAGTTTCCTAAAACAATGATATTTTATTAACATGAGTCTATACAGAGCCCCGAATCTTTCCAATACATGATATTCTTTTCTTTTCAAACAAACAAATCAACATGTATGGATTTGGACGGTGTAAAATAAACTGACCTGGGTATCAAAACAGAGATTGATGAGGATTGCCGGTGATCCCAGCGGTAGTGATCTAAGCTGAGGATTGTGGTGGGTTCTTGAACGGATTATGCATTACAAGCTTGATGTCATGAATCCTCGTGCTTCCTTTCCCCTACTTCACCGTCCTCTCAACCACCCCCTCCTCTCTCTCTCGCAAATTATTAACCAACAATAAGAGAGAGAGAGCGAGAGACCGAAAGGGAAACAAGCTAGAGAAAGAGAGAGAAACTGCACAAGAGAGGCTTTATATAATAGACTTAACTGTATGGGGTGGAGGGACGTTGGTTCTTTGCTTAAATAGATTTTGGAAATGTGTGGATGTCAAACAAACTGTCGCCCAGACACCCAAATTGCAATTAAACAATGTGTCTCTCTCTATGTTAGGATCATAATCCATATATCAAAATAGAAGAGGAAAACTACATAGAATCTAAAAAGATAAACCAGACAACAAACATATTTATTCATCCATCACTATAATAGAGTTTACAGCCATATATATATATATATATATATATATATATATATATATATACAACGGTTTCTATCGAGAGCGAAGCTTTGCTCTGAAATTAATGTGTGAAGTTCCTTATTTGACTCACTTTCTAGTCATATTTCTATATTTTCATCGTTCAGTTTATTGATACTAATGTATAGATCATTTCTGCAAAATTTCATCCAAATTGATGATCGTTAAGGTGCCGAAATAGATTAAATTAATGAATGGACCATAAATATGTCTAAGCAGAACTGTTTGTGTAAATAACGATTACGAACACTCAAACGATCATCAAATCAAATAAAACTTTGCAGAGTGGATCTAAGCATTATATTCTACAAACTGAACGGTGGAGATGTAGAAATATGATAGGAAAGTGTGTCAAATAAAGAACTTCACACATTAATTTTAGAATGAAGCTTCACTCTAGATAAAAACTATATATAAATATATATATATAAATATCACATAATAACTGAATAACTACCTACTGCTGGGCCGGATGGGCCTTGATAATCCTAATACAAAGTTGAGTTAAGCCTCATACGTATACCTACTAATGTGAAAGAGAAATAAGTTGTCCTAACAACTCTCCCCCCTTTGAGAAGCAGGCCGACCACGACTGCAAACGCCGGCATACGACTTGGTCAATCACTCGGAATCTCATCAATGTTGATATCCAAAACACGTGCATGTTTCCACATAATCAACCCACGATCAACGAGAGTAAAAGACAGAGACTTACTCATCAGACCACTAAATCCCACATGAATCCTATCTCTTGACAACACATCAAAGTGGTAAAAAATTTGAGAAGTTGGAACATAATCGAAACCAGTAACCTCATCCATGCCTTTTGAAAACGCATAATTGATGGAAGCATCTTCATTTTAGAACTCTTGTATTGCACCAATAACTTGAAACCAATATTGCTAACACTTATCAATTAAACTGACAGATTTTGATTTCTCGTTGCTATCCTCATCCATTATATTATCAGTTACCATGATATCAACTACACTAGCACTGGTGTAATGACCATTTTTTCAAAAGTAGTCAAAAGACCCAAAATTAGAGTCTTACCGAAAGCCCCTGTCAGTTTTTTTTTGCTCAATATCAAACGCAAGCATGTCCACATATTTAGCATTCACAAACCAGCCCCTATCTCCAAGCTTCTTGAACATGTCTTTGTCATCTGGAAAATTATGGGAGTGTTCAATCAATCTCAGGCCTTCATCGTCTTTAGATTCATGTCTCAATTCAGAATCAGACACATTAATGCCTTATGTCAAATTCTCGGTGAATTGCGGACAAATCTCATCCATAATTGTAGGACATACACCGTTGATTTTGGCCTAGTAGTTGATATTGGATCTTGAATACTTACCCATACCACAAAACATATGTGGTTTTCGGGTTCTCTTGTGAATTCTTCCTTTTACGGCCATGACGACTTTCCGGCTGAAATCCCTTGTTGGCGATTTTTTTTATCAAAGTTCGGTTGTGATAAATAGTACTAGACAAAACAAGAATTGGGTTGTGAATAGGGCAGTACTGAGTGTCGGTCTGAGAAGCATTTCGAAATTGTTGAGGAAGCAAATAGCCATTGATGATGGTTGCAGAATGGTTGGGTTGTGGTGGTGGGTAATGATTTGGCTGTGAAAGCTTAATCATCGATTGAAGTGGTTAAGTATAGACACATTGAAGATGACAAGAGGCTCCATTCGAAAACCTCCGATCAGAATCACGGAAGACATCGCCATACTTCATCGGATACAGGCCCAGATTTGGGCTCTGATACCAGTTGTTAGGATCAGAATCCATATATCAAAATAAAAGAGGAAAACTACATAGAATCTAAAGAGATAAATTAGACAACAAAAATATTCATTCATCCATCACTACAATAGAGTTTACAGCCATATATATATATATATATATCACAGAATAACTGAATAACTACTTCAATAACTACTACAATAACTACCTACTGCTGGGTCGGATGGGTCTTGATAATCCTAATACAAAGTTGGGCTAAGCCTCATACATATACCTACTAATATGAAAGAGAAATAAGTAGTCCTAACACTCTACCAAGTTGGAGTTGAGGAAATATACGAGTAACCAGAAAGGTAACCGTTATGGATGATGTACCCAAATCGATTGAAAGAATAATAGGTGGTTAAGAGCATCTCCAACGGTGGTGTCCAATCCGCCGTGGAGTTTTAACGGGTAACAAATAACACAAGAAAAACGCTCCAACCGATCTGCCAAATCCTACGTGGATTTGACACCCTTCTCCTTGATGTCAAATTTGACAGTCTAGGCTAGAACTGTCATTTATTTTTTTATGACATCTCTCTCTCTC
>NC_020492.1:30399994-30400677 GCF_000184155.1 Fragaria vesca subsp. vesca | reverse complement strand
CTCTACTCTCTCTACTCTCTCTCTCTCTCTCTCTCTCTCTACTCTCTCTCTCTCTCTCTCTCTCTCTCTCTCTCTCTCTCTCTCTCTCTCTCTCTCTCTCTCAACCCGTTGGCGCATCAACTCAATCCTCTTGAGCTTGCGATTGAGCCCACCAAAGAAAGAGAGAATCAAGAGTGTTATCATACATATAAAAATTCTTCGTACCCATACCAAACCAAAATTCGAATTGAAATCCTTCGTACCTAGACCAAACTATTGTCACTCTACTAACCTTTTTGTTCACTTTATAATTTTTATCCTATAAAGTTTCATTGTTATACTTGAATGCAATTAAAAAATATAACAATATGAAATTAGAAAAAAAAAATAACAAAATCTAAATAAAATAGATTAAATGAAGCTTTCACAATATCTCATTGTCCCCAACTTCCATCGATGATGATAACCATAGCTAAGGTATAATCATACATGTAATGACACGGCTAAACCATGACAATTGAGAAGAGTAACATATTTATATCAGATTATGTCATTGGAAACCAAGAAACCGAGTGTGTTAATCTTGATTTTGTGCTTGAGACCTAATATGTTGTGATAATCACACATTGAGAGAGAGAGAGAGAGAGAGAGAGAGAGAGAGAGAGAGAGAGAGAGAGAGAGAGAGAGAGAGAGAGAGAGAGTAG
>NC_020492.1:30389536-30399974 GCF_000184155.1 Fragaria vesca subsp. vesca | reverse complement strand
GAGAGAGAGAGAGGATTTCAACCTCGTGCTTTGCCGGCAAGATTGAAAAAGAATTATTGGTGAGTTGCTTGAACACATTTGATTTTGGTATCTTTAATTCTTATCTATTTTTTAAAAGTAAATATTTAATTTTAGCCAAGGGTATAATTGGGTTATAATCATATATATTTGTTTGTAGGGTGTGATAAGTATTTGATAGTGTGGAAATAGCGGAGCCCGTAGGAAAAATAATATAATAGTGTTTAAATTAGACTATTCCGCTAGAGTGAAAATTTGTCTAAACAGTTAATTACACGTTAGCTGTCAAACACACTAACTTATTTCTTCAATTTTCTTGTTTCTTGACAATTTATTCGTGCGCGATCAAACAACTTATTTCTTCAATTTTCTTGAATATTTCTTTTTGTTTTCATGGCAACTTAACAAGTCGTACAAGTTTGCGCATGAATCGACGTCCTTGAAATCCGTGAACACCCAAGTTTTTATTCTTCTTTGGACCTCTATATGCCAACGTCTTTGATCTTAACTTATTTCTTCAATTTTCTTGGATGTTTCATTGCGTTTTGTTGGTCATTCAACAAGTCAAACAAAGATTGCGCACAAATCGACTTTCTCGAAATCCGTGAAAACCCAGCGACATTCAAAGATTGCGTTTGTGTTCTTTTTGAGATCTCCATACACCAACGACATTGATAGCTTACCTTATTTCATCAATTTTTAAAGATATTTCTATGTGTTTTCTTGACAATTTAACAAGTCGTACGTACTAGATCGCGCACGAATCAGCGTTCTTGAAATCCGCAAAAATATATGTTTTTGTTCTTCTTTAGACCTCCATATACCTATGAAATTGATCGCTTAATTTATTTCGTCAATTTTCTTGCATATTTCTATGCATATTATTGACTATTTGACAAGTCGTACAAGATTGCTCACGAATCGACGTCCTCGAAATGCGGGAAAATATAAGTTTTATTCTCTTGAGACCTCCGACGACCTTGATCTTTTAACTTATTTCTTCAATTTTTTTGGATGTTTCTTAGCGTATTCTTGATTGGGAAGAAAAAAGGCAAGAAATTGTAAGAAGCTAGCCAACATCGGGTCTAAAGGAAAAGAGTGTCGAGTCAGCGGGGGTAGCTTCTGATATAAAATGCTACACACACGCCTTTTCAGCAGTGGCAACTGTCAATATAAAACCCTAACAGCAACAGCAGCTCCCACCACCACCACCACCACCACCATGTCCGAATGAACACTCCCAAACCCTACCCCCGCGTTCTGCGCTGATCTCTGCTACTGCTACTGCTACTGTCCCCAGCTCAAGCTCCCAACCAATAAGATCGCCGATGGTGATGGCTGACACTGACGACCTCAATGTGAAATCCCCGTGGAAGACTCCTGTCACCGCCGAAGAAGCTCCGGTCAATGGCATGGCTGCCGAGTCCTGGCCTGCTCTCGCTGACGCCCAGGCCCAGGCCCATAGGTCCAAGACTCCCGACCTCCCCGCTCCTCAGGTAGCTCACATTAACGCTCTCTACTTTGTTAATCTAATCATGCTTGTCTACAGATCTCTGTTCAAACAACACAACACACTCAGAGGTTACAAGTAGGAATTAAAATCAGCCACATCATATTATTATACTATCGTCGTCATTCTAAATTTGTGCTTCTGTGTACACCACGCTCCATTGGCATGGTTGTGGAGAGACAGACCTAATCAACTGCATGATCTGATCCGTAAGTTGCATGGAAACTTTCTCGAATTTACGTCCACAAAGCTCTTGTGTAACAGCTTCACAGATTTGCAAACTCTTCAATATAGTGTTACCTAGAGAACTAGAACAGAATAATGTTAGAGGTCACTACTGAATTGGCTCCCTAGCTTCAATCACACTCTCTGTCCTGCCTCCTTGGTTACTTTTGTTAGCACTATTTTGGCTTAAGTTCTCCTCCGCAAAAGATAACTCTGGGGTCGGATGTTCTGGATATGAGGATTATAGATTGACATCTCATATAGTAACTATACCACTTTTAAAGACTGATTGTACAGATTGTTCAACTTCACCTTCTTTTGGAACATGCGCCTGATATGCAAAACATTATTGTTTTTTGGTAATAGCCTCAAAATTGGATAAAGTATTAGACATTCCAATACCACGGCCTGCAATCCTATTCTAAATGTGAATCAGACACACACACACACAAAGGTATAACTGGCTCTAATTTTTAGTTCATCTTGCCATTGACTGTACTTTTGTATGTTTGGTTTGGTGAATCAGGTATTGATATTGCAGCAAAAGACAAATCGGCCTGGAAACTCTAATGCTTCGCACAAGCATTCACCGTCACAGCATCAAAAGACTGGCTCTAAACGTAATCCCAATGTTGCACCTCCTTTCCCAGTACCCTTACCCTACCATCAACCACCACTTCCACCTGTTTTTCATACCATGGTACATCCGCCACACATTGCTGCTTCTGGTTTTGCTTTCCAGCCATACCATGGACCCATTGCAGATGTTGAAAATCATATAGCAAAATCTGGATCTGAGACACCAGTGCAAGGTTTTGTGCAACCAGTTCAGCCTCAACCGCGAGGTAATCCAAATGTGTATGGTGTCAATTTTTCTTCCAGAAGACCCAATATGCAGGAGCCTGGTGGGCCTGGTGTCCATTGGAATCAAGCTTGGTATCAGCAACGGCCATTTAATCCCAGAGAGAACATTCCTATGCAACAGGGAGTTGGACCTAGGCCTTTCTTAAGACCTCAATTTTTTGGTCCAGCTCCCGGGTTCATGGTTGGCCCGGCCATTCCAGGTAACTATATAATGCCAGTGTTGGGTGTTTCATTTGAGTATTTTGTCTGTCATCTACTCTGAATTTACTAGTCCCAACAGAGGAGAAACCAGTTGATCTACTAGTCTCTGCTGTTTGCTTGATTACCTGTCTGCTTCGCTAATCTATGTAATTACACAGGACCTGTTCCCATGTGCTATGTTCCTGTTCCGCCAACTGGTGCAATTAGGGGACCTCATCCTCCCCACTTTATGCCACATCCATTAAATCCAGGGGCTCCATTACTACACCCGGAGAGACATCCTGTAGCGTTAAGGGACAACATTATAAAACAAATAGAGTATTATTTTAGGTGAGTGTTCTTTTAATGACTTTTTCTTTCTTTTGTGTGCGTATATATTTGTGCGCATAATGTCGAACCTTCTTGTTATCTTTTTTGCCCAAACAAACTATGCAACATGAATTGATTAGGTAGGTTATATTAAAAAGAAACTTGCATGTCAGTTGTTATTTTGAAGTACAATATTAATTTTAGAGAAACTTGCTGTTATATATAAGTATAAATATATATTAATTTCCCGTTAAATAATTTTATTAGCTGTTATTTACTTGATATGGACT
This sequence comes from Fragaria vesca subsp. vesca, assembly GCF_000184155.1. NCBI lineage: Eukaryota > Viridiplantae > Streptophyta > Magnoliopsida > Rosales > Rosaceae > Fragaria > Fragaria vesca. The sequence continues at coordinate 30,396,557 of NC_020492.1, read as the reverse complement.
TGTAACTTTTGATTGCTTTGAAAGATGGGTTTTAGTAATTGAACACTCTAGAGGGTGTTCTCTCTAATTCTAAAACTAGCAGGGAGCCTATATAGTATGTCTGTGAGATAACAAAATGAAAGCTGAAAATTATTGGGTAGATTTTGTGATGGACATGTTTACCTTCTTTTTCTTTTCTCTATTCTTTTGTTGATTGATAATTTTGTCTTTCTTGAATAATCAGTTTTAAACATAAGGGCTGTAATATATAAAAAATCAGTTACGGTGATCAAGCCCTCTTTTCTTAACATAGAGTATATAGATACAGATTTTTCAAAAACAGGAATTGTTCAAACGAGGCTGAGTGGCTGAACAAGTTATATCTTTTTCCTTTTTCTTTTCTTTTTCATCTATTGGTTTTATACTTTTATGTGTAAAAGTTTCAAGACATAAAATGTAATGCATTTTTTTTTTTCAATTAATCAATTTATTATACAATAGACGCTTTTATTATTTATTTACTATGAGTTTCTCCTTTTCACAGTGATGAAAATCTAAAGAATGACAAGTACCTAATTTCATTGATGGATGACCAAGGGTGGGTGCCAATAACCACTATTGCTGACTTTAAAAGGGTATGGTTTGATTTGATATTATAGTGTATGTGTTGTAGAGGTTCAAAGTAATATATGATACATAAGGCTAGTCGATATTTTTCCTGGATATTTAGATTGTTATTTTGTAAACAAACTACTTGTTTCTATTGTGTTGCAGGTTAAGAAAATGTGTACAGACATAGCATTTATTCTTGACTCACTGCAGGGTTCAGCTACCGTAGAAGTGCAGGTTAATCTTCTTTCACTATGTTATTTTAATGCGATGTGATCTTAATTGAATGTCTGATTCTTTATGGTGCCACAAAGTATTGTTTTGTATGGAATGACGACTTAATAATTTCGTATGTCCTCTTTGCACGTGTTGTCTTTTTATGAGATGACTTTATCTCTGACTGGCCTCCGTCATAATCGTTTTTTTATAAATAAAATTCATAATCTAGAATTAAGGGATGTTTTTGTATATTTCGTGCGAGTCAAGTTAGTAAATCTTTTGATTCAGAAAAGTTGAAAGATATGCAATAAATTATGGATGCTGGAGTTACGTATACGGTTTAGCTGTCATAGAAGTGCAGGTGTTATTCTAGTTTAAGGGGTGCTTATGTAATTACTAGGAGTCTGGGAACCTTTGTGTGAGTCAAATTAGTAGATGTCTTTCATTCTGAAAAATGGAGAGAGATGCAATGAATTATTGAAGTTGGAGACAGTTCTTTTCTCAAATTACTAATGCTTTGAATCTGTTCTCATTTTTAACTTGTACTTGGACTTGGTCTTGTATTAGGGCAACAAGATACGGAGACGAGTTGAGTGGACCAAGTGGATCACAACTTCTACAGACTTAACATCAACATCAAAACAGGCTCAACTTGAACAGAGGGCTATAAATGTTTTAGAGAATAGTGATGCCAGTGATGGAAGGACCACTTGCGAAAAGAATGTTATAGTTTCATCTTGTGAAAAGAATTTGATGGTGGACGAGCCATCCAATACCGAACATTGCCTTGATAGTCTTAAAGTTGATGGGAAATTACCAGTCTTGACTTCGAATAATGGTGATAAAATTCGAAAGTTTACTGCCAAATCAAATTGCAAGATCACATATCTTAAAACAAATCATGGTTCAGGCTTCCCTGACCAATCCGAGGGAACTGAGCGTTCAGATAATGATATGAAGAATCTTGGTGGTCTGTCAAGTGATTTCGCAAACACATTTATGCTCGATGAAGAGCTAGAGCTCGAGCAGAAAATAGTAAAGAAGGATGATATCTCTCCTGGTAGAAGGTATACATCTTTTTTGCATGTGCTTGATGTGCTTTATCAAATATCTGTCTAGTTTCCTATATCTCTAGTGTCACAAGGCAATTTTAGTTTTATAGTTAAATTTAATGGGAAATTAAGACTTGGATTTGCTAAAGTCATGGCGACCTTTTGGTCTTATACCTAATTGAAAGAATACACCTATGTTGTCTTCATTTATTTCAGTTTTCTTTCCTTTCTGGTCTTATCTATATATTTATCTACAGGCTTCTGTTTATACATGTTTGGTGCTGGGATTGCTTCAATAGCAATATATTCCGTTATCATGCAATGTCATATGCATTTTGAGCTCACTATCTTTTGTTTGTGGATTTTTTTTGTTTTGTTTTTTGTTTTTTCTGTTTGTCGATAATTGATGCTACTATTGTGTGCTTGTGGCATTTTTTCCCGAAGGGTTGATGACGAAGATGATGAGATTGTAGTCCTTGATCAGGATGTCCAGAGACTTGTAATTGTTACCAGGGTAAGTCCATTAAACTATAAAATTGTATATATCAAAAATGTTGTTCTCTACATAAATCAATGAATTCGCTACCATGACAAATCATATGTTACTGTTCATTATATCTCTGTTGAAATCATGGTCACTTCTATTGATTTATAATGTAAATACTCTTTAAAATCCTCACAAATATATTAAACTTTTTAGAGGACATAGGGCATGCAACCTTGTGGGTGGTTGGATGTACAAGTGAAAGATAACCGAACTATACCCCCGTGGCTAAGATCATACGTGTATTCTTTGAAGGGCTGTAGAAAAACTCAAACAGATGGAGCAATTTTCTTCTTCTTGTATATTGAATTGTGTTTTGATGATTTACATTGCTGTGTTTATATAGAGTATTCAAGTCACTATTTGAATCCTACCTAAGACTGAAAATAGTATGGACAAAGCCATTTACACCATGCTGCTGAGCCATGCTCTAGTGATTGATAAAGTAAGAAAGCCTATTAGAAGCCATGCTGCTAATTAGGCCATGCTGCTGCAACAGTAACATTTGCTTTATCAAACACCATGCTGGTTCAACAATAACTTCATGCTCTACATGCCTTGTCAGTATAACACCCAACTGCTCACTGCACAAGGCTTGCTGTGCAGTGACTTAGATATCTGCACTATAACTCAATACTCCCAATACTCCCCCTCAAGCTAGATCAAGGCGAAACTTGAGCGAAGCTTGCCAAAACATTCGACCAAGTACGAATCTTTTTACCTCCATGTTTGTTCATTCTTGTTCTTCACCTCCATAGAACTAAAAAGTCCAACACCAGAGGAAAAAAAAATTGACAACAGATTCTCTTCCAAAATAGAAAGAAGAAATCTGAGATAGACACCGACAGTCCAACATTGGCAAAGATTCAGATTACACTAGAACCTCGGACAACAAATCTTTCCTCCAACATAGGATGGAAAAATCAGAACATGACCATGGATCCGATTTCTCTTCCAAACTAGAAAGAAGAAATCAACGGTCAAGAGATAAAGAGTCTTATGCAAAAGAACTCTGAATAGATCTCTCTTCCACAGGAAAGAAGAAATCAGAAATAGATACTGATAATCCAACATCGGCAAAGATGAGATCCCATTAGAACCTCAGACAACAAATCTCTCCTCCAAAATAGGATGGAAAAGATCACAACATGACCATGGATCAGATTTCTCTTACAAACTAAAAAGAAGAAATCAATGGCCAAGAAATAAAGAGTCTTATACAAAAGAACTCTCAACAGATTTCTCTTTCAAGATGGAAAGAAGAAACCAGAACATAAAAACGATCGATTTGGACTTGTTCCAATATCAGAGAATACTGAGGTTAGACTAGAACCTTTCAACAGATTTCTCCTCCAAAATAGGATGGAGAAATAAGAAATAAACTTTGCAAGAATCTCAGCAGATCATCAGGATTGCATTATAGCTTTCCCTCCCAGACATGTTGTTTGTTGCTGATCCAAATGGATTAACATCAACATTGGTAGCTGAAGAACCTTCTTCAGCCATTTTAGCAAATGAAGAAGGGAATGCAATTCAAGAAGAATTAAAAAGATAAACAGAATTAAGACACCAAAGTTCCTGCTCTGATACCATGTAGAAAAACTCAAACAGATGGAGCAATTTTCTTCTTCTTGTATATTGAATTATCAATCAGGGCGGATGTGTCAAGGGCACAACAACTACTCCCAAAATATTAAAAACAAGAAAGAAAAAGAGCCGAGTCACTCTTATTTCCAAGTTATTGCAACAAATCATTACCCACAGCACAATCTAGCGGGAACAAAGAGAATTACTCGAGTTCAATAATTTATCAGCCTATCAGATAGCCAACTCTTCATGTTTTTTTGTGTGTTTGTTGCGAGCTTTATAATTAACTGGACATCTTGTTCTGTTGTTATATGATTTAGCAATTATGAAAAGGAAATATTCAATTACTTTTTGCTGTTTTTGTATTAAAAGGTAATGATACAAACTGAACATGGTTTCCTCATGTACTTATGTCGCTGTAATTTTCTCACTCTGGAATCTGGATGTTCTTTACTTTTTGAAACTAGGTTGTGTAATTTGGACACTAATTCAAGGGCTACAAACTGTCTTGATCATATTAGTGATTTTCCTTTTATGCTGCTAGTCTACTCTGTAATTATGCAGAAGAAGCTGTGCTACTCTGTGTCTTTGCTTACATAGGTCCTTGTAATGTTCCTAAACTTCAGTTTCAGTTTCTTCTCTGTAGATTAGGACTTTAATGACTTTGGCATTCTGATAACTTGACATTATTTTGTATGCTGTGCAGAATTGCAAAGTAGGTGAAGGATCTAAAACTGATGATAAGGAATCAAAAACCATTTCCAATGAGCTTGCTTCTGCTATAAATGAAGGCCTCTATTTCTATGAGCAGGTTGAGAGAACCCCATTGGAGTTTGTTAGTTTCTGTTCTTTCAATGTCCTAACTTAAACGCAATTAGCAGGAACTGAAAACCAAGCGATCAAACCGTAAAAAGAACAACTCCAGTTACGAAAATAGAGATGCAAGCTCAAGAGTTTCAAGTTTTTCCAAAGGTTTTTCAAATTTGAAGCGTTCTGAAATATCTGGGAACAACAGTGCCATTGAAGAGTCTATAAGTGCTAATTCCCGAAAGAAGCAAAGCAAAAACTCCCAGAATCAACAGTCATCCCATAGACAGCGATTCTTCTCGAGCAACTTTAGAAATTATGGAACCGGTCGGAACTCTCTAGGAATCGTATCTGAAAGTCCACCAAGTAACTCGGTTGGATTTTTCTTTAGTTCAACACCTCCTGAAAATCATGGGTTAGTTGTAAATGTCTGTTACTTTTGTTCATTCAATTTTTTTCTTGTCACTGCACCTCCCGAATACTAGCTCTTATGGTTCTGCCAATCTAATCCAAATATAAATTTAATTTACAGTCCAAGGTCTTCCAAGTTGAGTGGTTCTCCCCATGGGGTTCTCTCAGGAAGCAGTCCACCAGTGGGTTCTGTGCCAAAGTCATTTCCACCATTTCAGCATCCAAGTCATCAGCTTCTAGAAGAAAATGGTTTCAAACAGCAGAAGTAAGGGAATATGATTTTGAGATAGAATATGAATACCCTTATCTTTGATTGATATAGAAGATCTAAGAGATAGGGAGAAGAAAGAAGAAAGAAAGAAAGAAGAGAGCATAAGATGTTAGCTGACCTCGTTGCCCTTCCTTTTAGGTACCTTAAGTATCACAAGCGTTGCCTAAATGACAGAAAGAAGTCGGGAATCGGTTGCAGTGAGGTGAAGTTTTATCTGAATCTATGTTCTCTTATTAATTGCATACTAAATCGGTAAAATAAAAAGAAAAATATTTTGCTGTTTAAGGGGTGAAATCTCACTTTTTTTATTAGCCAGTCATAACCTAAGCCTAATGCTTTCTTTAATCAATCTCACATCAATTCATTAATCAATCTCACATCAATTTTCGCCCTTATCTACAGACCAAAAAAATAAATATTTGCTCTGATCTCTATTATGACAAATTTCAACCAAATTATTTTATTGGTATGCTAATTTGACATGTAAGTCCCCATCTCCATGTAATTGTTGTATCCGTATGTTTGTATGGGATCTTCTCAAGCTTTCATATTGGTGCGGTTAATTTTGTGTTTCTAGCTAATCGAAGTCTAAGAAACCCCGGGTCTAATTTAATTGCATAACATTTGCATATGATTGACTAAAGGTTAACCTCTGCTGTTATTCACCAAATTTATTTCAGCTGGTTATAGGTGAATTCTATTGCCATTTTTTCTTTTCCTTTTTGTTTTGTTTGTTTTATTTCTTCTGTTCGATATCATAAAAATCACCATAGTGAATTGTGTGCTGTTGTTATTCCCTTGCAGGAAATGAACACTTTATATAGATTTTGGTCTTATTTCCTAAGAAACATGTTCAACTGCTCAATGTACAATGAGTTTCGGAAATATGCACTTGAAGACGCTGCTGCTAGCTATCATTATGGAGTAGAGTGCCTTTTCTAGATTTTATAGGTTAGTGATATTATATATATATATATATATCCGTTCATATTTTCAAATAAGGACCTCCTTACCTTAGTTGAGGTACGGATTTCCTTAATTTGACCTACTTTCCGATCATATTTTCTCATCATATCCGTTCAGTATTTAGATATACATGACTTGATCATCTCTGCAAATTTTTCAGCTAGTTTGGTTAAAAATATATTAAATCAATGAACGAACCAAATCTGTTCATCCTGAACCGTACGTTCTTTTAACTCTATATCACAGTTTTGAATGCCTTAACGATTATCAATTTGGGTGACATTTATTGAGATAATCTACTCATATATACCTAGATACTGAATGGTTAAGATGAGAAAATGTGATCGAAAAGTGGGTTTATTAAGGAAATCCGTACATTAACTAAGGTAAGAATATCCTTATTTAAAAATGATTATATATATATATACATACAGAGATTCTCAGGTGCGGACGTCCGCACTGCTTTACGGTGCGGATTTTCCTCTGTACGGCGCCGGCGAGGGCGTGCCTCCATCCCAGCGGACTCCAGCAGCTTTCCCGACCACTTTCCATCCCCCGGTGAGTCCGCCGAATTCC
>NC_020492.1:30386891-30389516 GCF_000184155.1 Fragaria vesca subsp. vesca | reverse complement strand
GACTGTGCGGACGTCCGCTTTTGAACGGATCCATATATATATATATATACACAAGCCCGCTTTGACGACGGTGCGTCTCCACCCGAGCGGACACCAGCGGCGTCCCTAATCACTTTCCTTTCCTGGCGAGACCGATTTGAAGGTCTGGGCAGCAACCTCCACCCAAAACTTCAGACAAGATCGATCTCGCCGGAAAAGTGATTAGGGACGCCTTTGGTGTCCCCCTCGAGTGGAGTGTCGGCGCCGGACGGTGGAGAACGAGGGATGTCCGCACTTTAAGCCGAGTGCGGACGTTCGCTTCAGAACATTTCTGTGTGTATCTATACACGGTCCGGATCAGAGGTGGACGTCCGCATGGCCTTAAAGTGCAGACGTCCCTCCGCTCTCCACCGTCCGGCTCAGACGACGACGCGCCTCCACCCCAGCGGCGTCCCTGATCACTTTCTCTTACCGGCGAGATCGATTTGAAGGTTTGGGCAGCAACCTCCACCCAAAACTTCAGACAAGATTGATCTCGCCAGAAAACTGGAATTCGGCGGACTCGCCAGGGAGAGAAAATGATCGGGGACGCCGGTAAGAGAAAGTGATTGGGGACGAGCCGTCCAGTGGAGAGCGGAGGGACGTCCGCACTTTAAGGGCTGTGCGGACGTCCTCTTTGGAACAGCTATATATATATAATGCAATTCATTTTCGAATCTCCAGGATCTATTTTTTTTAATTATTTTGTCTTAGAAGAGTTTTATCTCAGCCAGTTCTTTTCTAATTGTTTACATGTATGTACACTTATATATTGCTGCGGTTGTATGTATAATCTTTTTCAGTTATGGGTTGGAGAAGGAATTTCGAGATGACCTGTATGATGACTTTGAACAGCTGACTCTGGAGTTTTACCATGAAGGAAATCTCTATGGCCTGGAAAAATATTGGTAGCTATTCTCTCATTGGCTTCCTTCTTGAGAATATTTCTGTAGAGAACAAACATTTTCGTTATTAGATTTGAAAAAAAAATTGGCGATCCTTGTCTTCAAATTCACAGGGTGCAATATGATCTGGCCATTGCTTGTTTCTTTGTCCCCCTATTTTCATATTCAATATTTAGTGCATCAGATCCTGAGAAAGCCATTGCTTTATAGTAGGGTTGATTTTGCAAGCACTGTGTGACTTCACTTCAGTGGGCAAACAACCTCAGAGCTAAAAGGGAAAAAGAAAGTAAATGCCTATATAAGCAATCTAGTAAGAAATGTCTGAAGTGAAAACATTTGATCTATTAATCAAATCATATAAAAGTTGGGTTTTGATGTTTGAGAAGTTGTATGTCAATTGTGGTATTGTCTCATATTAGTACTTGCTGTATTATACAGGTTTTCATTTGGTGGCACATATTCACCTTTTTATGATCAAAGTATATAAAAAAGCTAAATTTGATTTTGCATACCATCTTACGGCCTTACAACATATCATTTATATGCTTTTGCTTAGAACTGATGCAGAACCGAGATTCTTTGATATTGTACTGCGTTGAATTGAATAGGATCAGAAATTAGAGACAGTATGCTATTAATTAATCTTGTTGTTGTCTAAGCGATTGCATGCAAGTTAAGAGTTTGATTTCTTATCATTTGTGGCAGGGCATTTCATCATTATAGGGAGAAACGGGGTCAGAAGGAGCCTCTTAGAAAAAATCAAGAATTGAATCGCTTGCTTAGGGAAGTATACCGTAGCTTGGATGATTTCCGTGCCAAAGAGAGAACTACAACGGCAATCACTTCCGTGAAAGAGAGGAGTCATTAGCAGAAAGTAGAAGTAATGCAATTAACCTGTAATCAAAGCCCTGGAGATGGCGTAGAATTGATGGCGTCCCAATTTTGAAAGAAACTGACAGCTTTAACAAAGGAGTCAGTTTGCAGCTATTCTTGGTTTCGGGCTCAGAGAATGGAGATGCATTCTGTATAATAAGCATTCGATGGATTTCACTCACCTTTGTTGAGGGCTGCTTACTGCTGAGTTTTTTTGTGCAAAGTTTTTCTGGCTCCACGGCTCTATCTTTTATTGGAGTTATCTGCAGCTTGAAGAGGGTGGCGCCTCTGCTTTTTCTCTATCAGTTCAAGCCTTCTATAAATTGTAGTTGTAAATAGTTGAGTCACTTTTTGTTTTTCCTTTCAGTTTGAGAAAAAAAAAGAAGACATGAGTGAAAGACAGGGATATGATGGCAGAAGAAGAAACCCAAATAAGAAAGAAGAAGAAGAGGAAGTTGTAGCTTATAACATGTGAATTTGTGACCAATAAGTGATTAAAATTGAATTTTTTCTTATTTCTTTGAAGTTAGCCATTTATCTTTTTTATTTGATTTTTATCAATATTTATTTTTTCTCTTCTGTTTTCCTTGATGGCTTAAGAATGGGAAAATTGTTCAGTTCTTCAGCCTGGAAAAATCATGTGTTACTCAACATGCAGGGGCTATCCATTGAAGCCTCAATTTGACAAGATTTGGTTATCTCGCAGGTAGCTCGTTTCCAACAAACAGTCATTTATCTAAGTTTTACTATTTTACAGATCTGATTGGATTCTCGGATTGTTTATATATATATATATATATATATATATATATATATATATATAGTCTCT
>NC_020492.1:30378496-30386871 GCF_000184155.1 Fragaria vesca subsp. vesca | reverse complement strand
ATTTGTTGGAGACTTGGTCGTTGCATTTCAATTGGATGATGGTTAAGTAGTTTGAGTTGATAGGATTGCTTGGTCTTCGTATCTGTTAATAACTCCTAGTTATGAGGAGCTTGTTATTTACTAGTTAGAGTTTGAGCTATTCTTTAGTTGAGTCGACCACAGTCTTAGGGTTGTAAAGATGTGGTTTGTTTTGAATTTCTTATCCTTCTGTAATGGCTATATAAGCCGTAGTTGTTTCTTGAATTGAATAAGAATCATCCATCAAAAGCTTGAGAGTTATTTGTTTCTAGGATTTGGTTTTTCAACAGATTCGTGGTTTATGAGTGAGATATGGGTTGATCATAATATACATTGCTGAAACCTCCTCCACGGCTCCTTCATCAGCTTGATGGCGTCCTTCGCGAAGCCCGACGAAGTTGTGGTGGTGGTCAATGGACCAAGTGGAGCAGAGCGTCTGGTTCCGGCTCCGACGAGAACGATGGCTTTGACAGTTTATGAGTATGATACGAGTCCATGAGTTTCAAGTTCTGGGTTCAATCCTAGTATCGACAATCAAATCTGGATATCCAAGATGTTCATTATCAATGGGTTGAATGATTTTATTATTTCCATTATCTTTTTACTAATTGTTATTCTCAAAATTATGGGTTAATAGAGTTAATGGTCTGTTGGTTGAGTTGGATTGAAATTGACAGATGTTAAAATTTAAAAGGGAGACAGGCAAGGAGATAGGAAAACGGGGACAGCAGATTTTCTCCTCCAATTTGCTACACTTTCATTAAATTTGCTACTTTAAGCTTTCAAAATTAACCAATTTACTTATCAACTTTAACCTTCGATTTTTAAAATTAATTCATGTTTGGATGAAGAAATAAACAAAATAAAATGACAAAAAGATAGCAAGTTGGCTAATTTTGAAAACATAAGGTAGCAAATTGGCAAAAATAATAGTTAGGGTAGCAAATTGGCTAATTATGAAAAGTTAGGGTAGCAAATTGGTTGAAATGAAAGTTAGGGTAGTAAATTGACACTAAGGTGAAATATACGGTAGCAATTTGCAGTTTATATTAAATATAGTCATTTACTATATATATGATTCTCAAATTATAGTTAGTATACAATTCAGAAGACAATTCACTGTACATTATGTATGTCACTATTTCTTAAAATTGATGCTTTAGTGAGCCTTTGTGATAATTAATAGTAGAAAATTGAAAGGGAGTATTTCTCTTATGTATAGTTGTGTAGCTTGATAATGATGTAGGACGAGAATGAGCCAAATTTAGACAGAAAAAAATAAAAGTAAAGAAGCGGCAAATAATCAAAAAGAATGATTTGAAGATTGGTAATTCTCGCATCATTTGATATCAGAGCAAGTTTCACCCGCTCCTCAACATACGATGGTCCATGACAGTAGTTCACTCCGCCAACCTCAACAACGCTAGTCTTAGAGTATCTGTCCAAAATTGAAGAGGAACATACTGATGGATTCACCCTAGGTTAACCTCATCAATTCAATTAAAAAATAAAATAAAAGAAGAAGAAGAAAAGAAGGAAGCTAGCATGGAAAGTTGGGTATTCACCTCTCCGGATTACAACGATTTTAGAACAACATTTTTCATCAAAGGCAAGGTATGGGGTCGGCAATAATTGACAACAGCCTACGTAAGAATTTTGTAGTAAGCAAAGTTGTTGGTTACCTTCAATTACCAACAGTGAAGCTGAGCGATCCATATTGGATTGATGGTCATGCACATGTAACAAAGGTTTGTAAAGTTCCTATCTATATAGAAGAATTTTATAACGATGATGTTACTTGTCATGTGATTGACATGGATGACACTGATGTGCTTTTTGGAAAGCCATGGCATCAAAGCATCAATGGTTATTATTGCATAGATGATACATATTTACTCAGGAAGGAATTGTGCAAGATCAAAATCAAGCCTGCAAGAAAGAACATTAAGATTGACCATCCTAAGGTGTGTAAAAAGAACGATGAAGAAGTCACTTTGGAGATTAAAGAAGAAATTGCTTTTGTTGAAGAAACTTTGCAACCTCTGATATATCAATCAGAAATAATTTTGATTCAAGGTTGCAATATTCTTGAGAGCCGAGAAGAATCTGTTGAAGATGCATATGACATACTCATCTTTGGCATTGGGTTCATGGTTGTGCTATCCGATTTACAGAAGATCAGGCTTACAAACCACAGGTTCAATTGTTTAAATTATTATTGAGTTTCTCTTCTACAAGTTATTGTTTTTCATTCAAGATGAACTCAAGGTCGAGTTCTTTCATAGTAGAGGAGACTAATATAGGACGAGAATGGACCAAATTTAAACAGAAAAAAATAAAAGTAAGGAAATGGCGAATAATAAAAAAGAATGATTTGAAGATCGGTAATTCTCGTATCATAAGGTTGCTAACCGCTGGAATATTAAAGAAGATGTTGTTTTGGACTTTTCGGGTTTGTCGTGTAAAATCTGTTTATTCTAGTTTGAAGTAACTTTTGGCCAGAACGTCCTTTTGGGACGCATGATACCTTTCCGGAATGGGAATGACGAGATCTACAAGACTCACTTTAGTGAACCCTATCAGATTTAAGCCAGAAGATGTCGTCTTAACTGTCCGATTTGCGATTTAGTATTTTTAAGCTAGTTTTATTTCTTTTTAGGATTTTTTTTTATTTAGGGTTATTTGTTTCCTTTTCAGGTTGGATTCTTAGGTTTCAATGTTAGATTATGATTGTAATTCTTAGGTATGGATGCCTATATAAGGTCAATCATGCTTTGTATTAGGGAAGATCTTTTCTTATCAATAAACTTTCAGTTTCTCAAAATCCTCATGGATTCTAGAACTTCTTGTGGATTCCAGAAACACTAGTCTTGTGGATTCAAGGCTGCTGTTGGTGGATTCTAACGTTATCTCACTTGGTTTTCGACGCTTAACAGAGCCGCCTACTATCATGTTTACGCTTCCAGCATCAGATAAGTTGTTGATCTTCATTGGGTGCATGTTCTCTACCCAGTTTATGATATTTGCTTAATTAGTTCGCTGCTGCCTAAGAATGGGCCGGGATACGTATTCCTAAATTCCCTTCCTATATATGTTGATGATAAGCTGGCGTTGTACGGATGTTATCGATCGATCTTGTTGTATGGACAATGGACACATGAGAACAAAACATATGTACGTGCTGGCATGGATGTGTGAGATCCATCAACCTAGTTACTAAAACAAGAAATTTGCTGTGAAGGTCTAAACCCTAGCTAGAAAACCCAGAGAGAGAGAGACCACATTTTCTACTGTAACTATCCGAACCAAACATTGAAACGATATAAAGTTATTCAATTACTATCAATATATCATACCTAGACGTCAATTACGTAAATGAAAATAAGCAACCAATTCTTTCTGTAGACTAGTGGTGTATCTATTATCAGTGTTTAAAGACTGTCGATCAGAAGTTTAAACTCCCTTGTCTCCATCGGTTCGAGACTTCGAGCCTATGGAATGAGAATAAGTACCCCCAAAACCTCATTTCGACTTTTCGTTTTTCTGGTTGCCCTCTTATTTAATCAAGAGAGTTTCTTTTTTTTTTTTGGTTCAAGAAGAGAGTTTCTTGGTGACCCTATATCAGAGTAGGTTCACTTGGCCGGCATCCCAATTTCCAGATATATTTTAGTGTACAAATATATTTTCAGACATTGACGCAAATGGACAATAAGAGAAAATCCATAACTTGCTTGGAGGAACATATATATGTAGGGCTGGGCACGGGACGGGACGGGCCGGGATTTGGTGAATCCCGTCCCGTCCCGAAAATAAAAGAACGGGACGGGACGGGACGGGAAAGTGTTTTTAAAAATCTGTCCCGTACGTCCCAATCCCGATCAAGATCGGGACGGGACCGGGACCGGATCGGGATCCCGACTAAAGTTTTTTTTTTTTTTTTTTTTCAAGAACAAATTAATTGATTATCAAACACCACCACAGGTGGAAAAAACGGGTTGAGAAACTTCAAGCATTCAAATGCTCCACCACAATTGATCAGTGTATGAAATTTTCGACATTTTTATGCTGTTTGGAACAACATTAATGAAATTAATGGAAAAAAAAATATCCAAAAACACATAAACAAAAAAAAGAACATTGATGAAATTAGAAATACTAAAATCAACAAGAACATAGGTGCATAGGTGCTAAATTACATCCCACCTTAAAAGTACTAAACATCCCATATTAAAAATTAACCCTCAAACAACAACTAAAAATATCCAAAATCACACAACCAAAAAAAAAAGAAACATGAATGAAATTAAAAGTAATTATTTTAGTACCAAATTAAGTGTGGTTGAGTGCATTGTAACACCATGCAACCTAAAAAATACAAGTATAAAATGAATAAAATCAAGTATTTTAATATTACGGGACGGGACGAGATTTTTCGGGATAGTCCCGTCCCGTCCCGTCCCGTTATGGTAATGTTAAAACGGGACGGGACGGGATTGCTATTTTCAAAACCTATCTCGTCCCGTCCCGCTAACTTTCAAGACGGGACCGGTACGGGATCGAGATTCCGGTACTAAGTGCCCAGCCCTATATATATGGATATATAACCCTAATTATGGGGAACGATATCTGTATTATGTGAATCGATGCTTTTGTTTGATTAGCAGAAATTGGCTTTAAATGGTTCTCTGGAGTTAATTTAGCTTTTTAAAGATCAAAATTTCATGCATTTTTCGAGTGTGTGAAGTGAGTAGTAGAGTTTGCTAAATATAGCATGGAATTTGAGTCCCTTTTCGGTTTGTTTCGATGGAATTATGGACCATGCGTCTGGTAGGGGGCCAACATGGGCGTTCATACTTCCCAGAATCCCTGATTACTTCTGTCTTTTCTATTATTCTATCTATCAGAAAGTGAAATGAGTCCGTTAGCCTACCCTTTTCCAGTTTTCTAAATAATTGAACTGGCCGGTTGGTTTTGCATTCTGCAGTTTTTTCTGTGTTTTTTTTTTTTTCTGTTTCAGCTATCTTAATTGAACGGCATGTTTCAGTTCAGTTTGACTTACACACAATTTCCCATAGCATTTTCCAACCAGTTTAGCTGGTAGATATCTCCAGCTACTACGTACGTAAATCAGTACATTGATTTATTTGTTCAAAGCTTACCTCGTTCATCACTTTCGCAGTTGATATTTTTTGTTGAACGTTGTATGTTCGATCAGGTGAGTGTTTTCAAAACAAATATATATTTAGAAATAAAAACAATGGCAAGAGGTATACGTGTTCCTGGAGCTATTATTTTTGCAATTTCTTGTGGTACAGTTGTTACAGCAATGTGGTTAAAATCCAAGCATGCATGTCCAAATTTGAACAAGAAAAGCAAAATAAGTTTATCCCAGAAATTATTGCTTAATAAGAGTACACATAAAATAACAAAAAGCAGATGTCACACTGATAATAAAAGTCTTGTGGTGATTGGAATGAAACATCTTGCATGTTTTTTTCTTTGGTCAAAAACATCTAGCATGCTCGATTTTCAAAAGATAAATCAAATACATTGTACGAATCGAAAATGTTCTTCGTCTGATGAAAAAGGAAAGAAAAAAACATATTTGTACTAGCTAGAAACGTTTTTGATATAGGTTAATTTGTTTCATAACTGTGTTCTTCTTCTTGTCAGTGGCGGAGCCAAATAAATGAGGCCTATTTATTGGTGTTCTTACGCATTTCCAAACGCTTCGCTTCCGCTTCAAAAGCGCGAAACGTGGAAAGGGAGGCGCTTCCGTGCTTGCTAGCAATTACGATGGCCGAGCAACGATTTCTCACGTCGGGCTTGTCGTCTTGCTGTGTTCTTCAAATTAGGGCTTGGTTTGGATCTCTCTGTTCTTAGAGAATAGAGCCAGCCCTGGGCTAAAACCAAACAAGCTTATGCTCTGGGCCCCCTAAATTTAGGGAACAAAAAAAAGTACCAAACATATATATATATATATATATGATTAAATTCAGATTACCCCCTAAATGTTTGGGTCTAAAATCAGTTCAGTCCTTAATTTTTTTTTTTAATCGTGATGGTCCTTGTACTTCTAATTTTTATCACATAAGTCCAGAATTCATATTTTACTCCAAACATGATGTCACAAAATGACATGACACAGCTTATTCAAAAAAAAATGACATGGCATAGACAACATGACCCACTTTTCTGATTTTTAGACCCTAACAAGGACAGAATGTCCAAATTAGCCTCTGTTTAGAACAAAATCATATCCAAACTTCATTTTATTCGACCTTCTAGTTCCATCTCTTCTTCCAAATCAAACCCCAATCTACTTCTTCTTCTTCATCATTAAAACCCAAAACTTAGAATAAGATTATCAAAACATGTAGTAAAGCATATTCTAGCTAGCAATGATCATAGCTGAAAGATTGATGCTTGTTACTACTCAAAGCTAACCTGCCATGGTAAACAACAGCAACAACTCCCACAGATTTGACCTTGCTTCTCGGGTTTCAATTTGACTCGGTTTGGAAAGAGCTTGTCGAATTCCAAACTGATTTTGAGATGCCCAAACATACCTCTCGCATGAATAAACATACACATACACAAACCATCACAACCCAATGTTCAACCGAAGCACGAAACAAAAACGAAATTCTCGACTGCCCCGATCTTCCTTGAGCTTCTGCTGCCGCTTCTGATAAGATTTCTAAGGGTGCATGTTGAGACGGGAGTGTCAGTGTTAGAGGCCAGAGTAGGTGACAAGGCCATTCAGGGTTTGGGTTGATCCCATCTAGACTGTCCATCTGAAGCGATAGATCTTTGAGAGAGAGAGAGAGAGAGAGGTGCATCTTTTAGGGATTTTTTTTTAATTCTTTTCATTTGAAAATGTCTATTATGCCCTTCTTGTGGGTCATGTTGTTGGTGCCAAGTCGGCTTGTGATATCATGTTCGGAAAAAAAATTTGATTTTTGGACTTGTCTGATGAAAATTAGAAGTATAAAGATCATCATGATTAAAAAAATGATCAGGGACTGAACTGATTTTAGACCCAAACATTGAGCAGGTAAACTGAATTTAATCCATATATATGTATATACATACATATGTATATGTATATATATACACAGCCCTTCTCGGCTGCGGAAGTCCGTACCAACGGTTTCGGTGCGGATTTCCATTTTTGCACCACTTTCCGATCGAATTTCCTCATCTCCACCGTGTAGTATCTAGATAATATTGTGTAGATCATCTCTACAAAATTTCAGCCAATTTAGTGATCGTTAAGGCCCTCAAACTCGAGTTTTTCTGGTATGAACACAACTGGACAGAATTCAGTCCGTCCATTTATTTTTCGAGTTTGAGGGCCTTAACGATCACCAAATTGGCTGAAATTTTGCAGAGATGATCTACACAAGATGATCTAGATATGTCTAGAAGGAAGTTTGAGGAAATTCGATCGGGAAGTGATGCAAAAATAGAAATCCGCACCAAAAACTTTGGTGCGGATTTTGGTGCGGAGTGCGGACATCCGCACCTAATAACATTGTGTGTGTGTCTCTATATATGTATATAAAGGGAAAGAATAAAGGTGGCACATATGAAAGGTGAAGGGAATTTATGTCTGTGGCAATGGATGGGATCTGTCGTGCAAGTCACATGCATGTGCTATTCTTTTCGTCGTCCATGATCATATAGCTTTTGGTCTTCAGTGGGTTGTTTGTTTTAGTGGAAAGAAAATTCAAAAGGCCGACGCACGTAGTAATTATAAGGTCAGAGAAAAAAGAATGTTGGATGATTTACTTTGTGTCAAAGTTGAGGTGATGCTTGGGTAACCCACATGAAGAGGAAAAAGAAAAACATGTGCAGTAAATTCATCTAAAAGTAGTACAAAAGAGAAGAAGGTAAGAAAGATCGAAGACACTAACTAACTAGTAGCTTGTTATGTAATCGAAACAAATGAAAAGAAAAAGAAAGAGATTTGCAGGAGTTGAACATGATCATCATTCATCACCTTTGAGAAGAGGGAACAAGGTCAACTATGTGTCTTTTGGTCACCGGTGACTCTTACTTGACTTGTTTGAATTCGGGTAAAATAAGAGTATCTTCAGTATACGATTTATATCTTCACATACATAAATGGATGATCGGGATTAAAGGAAATAATATAGAAACATGGTGGTCAAACATATGAATTGTTATAAATGGTTAAGATTGCGTCGTATAATTACACGTCGTGCATACAAAAAATAAAAATAAAAAAAGTAAAATTTTTTCACTAAGGTAGAAAAGAGGTGTCCCTGTCGTATCATATGGCCGGCCCTATCAGATTCCTCTCTCTCTCTCTATTAACTTTTGGTTTTTTT
>NC_020492.1:30377616-30378476 GCF_000184155.1 Fragaria vesca subsp. vesca | reverse complement strand
TGTTCTAGGATATTCTCTATGTGTGCCTTGGCCTTATGCCAATAGGATATGTAGTTAGACTAGATCTATGTATTCATATCCTTACCATATTGGTATTGTGTAATTCCCTATATAAAAGGCTCCTATCAATGAATAAGATGATGATTCTCTTGCTATCTCTTTGTCTCTACACTTTATCCTTCATCAAGTAGATCATTTTTAGAAATTTTTAATCATACTGTTAATTGTTAACGTCTCGAACTAGTTCAAATCAATGGACAGATCAAATCTGTCAAACTTGAACCGTTCATGCAAATCGCAGTTTTGAGCACTTTAACGATCATCAGTTTGGATGAAATTTTACAGAAACGATTTACATATTAGGACCTAAGAACTGAACGGTTAAGATTGAAAATTGTGATCGAAAAGTTGGTGTAAAGCCCCGTCTCTCCTGTACAAGGTCCGTCCCTTACACAAGGCCCTTCCACTAAGGGACCCATTTTTTTAGCTTATATGAGGGGCGAGGATTTACACCCACCTTTCGATCATATTTTCCCATCTCTACCGTTCACTTTATAGGTCTATATGATTAAATCATTTCTGAAAATTTTTAACCATATTACTGATCATTAAGGTCTCGAACTAGCTCAAGTAAAGGCCCGGCCTAGACTTATTATGCCAGTCCCGGTTCCGGTCCTTGTCAAAATACTGCTGGTCTGGGACTGTGTCCATCCCTAGGTCTCAAATTAATGAACGGATCAAATTTACCAAATCTAAACCATGTATATATATATATATATATACAGTTCCTATCCAGAACGAAGCTTATATATAAATATATATATATATATATACACAAAGCTGATCAGGTGCGGACGTCC
>NC_020492.1:30368728-30377596 GCF_000184155.1 Fragaria vesca subsp. vesca | reverse complement strand
AGACCCATCCACACACTGCTTGCTCGCTTCCTCGCTTCCTCGTATACGTCTCTCTCTCTCTCTGTCTCCTCTTCAGTTCAGTTCAGTTCAGTTCTCAGGTATGCCCTTACTTCTCTGTCTCTGTCTCTGTCTCTGTCTCGAGCTCTCTCTCGTACAATTGCTGCTGCTCTTGTTTTTTTTTTTCCAGAATATCATGATCTACTTATCTTTTGCAATTTTGGTTGAACTTGTTCGTCAAATTAACAACAACAACAACAACAACCATGGAATAGAAGCAAGTTTAGAGTTGAGTTTGATTTTGATTGTCAACGTGTATTCAGATATTCCCTATTGTCGAAATCTTTTCGATTTTCTTACCCTTGTTCATCTGCGATGCTCCCCAATTCTACATGAGTTTCCTTTTCTCCTACTTTCCCATCCTCATTTGTATAACTTGTTCATCCACGTTGCTCTTCAAACTTACTTGTTTTTCTATCGCATGTTACATGTTCTTTTTCACCGAAATGATTCAACTGGACGATTTTGTTTTATTGAATGATTATTAACCTTTGCTAGAGATAAAATTTCATGTCCAAATCTGTAGATATAATTGAGCCAGATCTGTAGATATGGGGACCTCAAACTCCAAAATTGAGGAAGACAAGGCCCTGCAGCTCTGTCGAGAAAGGAAAAAGTTTGTTAAGCAGGCGCTTGATGGCAGGTGCTCCCTCGCAGCCACTCACGATATGTATATTCAATCACTCAAGAGTACCGGAACTGCTCTTAGGAAATTCGTCGACTCTTCTGGCACGGCTCCTCTTGATTCTTCTTTGTACACTTCCACTAGTGCAACCCCTGAGCCTCTTCTTCAAATTCACAAGTCACTCTCTCATTTCTCCTTTTCTTCCCCGTCTGCGTCCCAACGCATTGATGCCACTGATAATTACTCTCCCTCTCCTTCTCCTCCCAATTCTACTCTATTTCATGCCAATCATATGAAAGCCAGGGGTAGCTTTTCTAAAAAGGTCGAAGAAAAACCTCCTATCTCTAGTACTGCAACAGTGACCTCCTCTAGTACCCCACAGAATACCACGCCTCGCTCTGTTGGAAATTCCGAAACATCACCATTTGGAGATTCTTCACTCCCATCCGAAACTCCACCATGGGATTACTTTGGTATTTTTCATCCGATTGACCATCAGTTCTCTTCTCAAGAAGGGAAGACCATGAACCAAAGTTTTGAACATACTGATGACATAAGACGGCTTAGGGAAGAGGAGGGAATTCCTGACCTGGAAGATGAAGAAGAGAAGGCCACTTTTCATGATAGGGAAGACTCTCACGATTCTGAAGATGAATTTGATGAGCCAGCTACAGACACTCTGGTTCGAAGTTTTGAAAACTTTAATAGAGTACATGATCATGCTGAAGCTAGTGCTTCACCTACAGTACCTTCTGCGGGAAGTGCAACTTCAGAAACTGAGTTGAAAGTACAGAAAAGCAACTCTCCTGATTTGTCGCCATTGAGAGCCCCATCATCAGTAGTTGTGCCTGAAACTGACTCTAATAAAGCTACATTGAAGGAAGATTGCTTGGAAAGTAAGGTGGCCCCAAAAGATCTTGTTTTAAGCATGAAAGATATTGAATTTCTCTTCATAAAAGCTTACGAGTCTGGTAAAGAAATTCCTAAGATGCTTGAAGCGAATAAGTTGCATTTTCGACCAATATTCCAAGCAAAAGAAAGTAAGATCTCTCTCTCTCTCTCTCTCTCTATAGACACACACACACACACACACACACATCTCATTGTAGTTTAGGTATCCAATGATGAATAGTAAATCAGTCTTTTATTCCTAGTATTAACTTCAGCCAACAGTTATCTCAGTTACATACATTCTTTTCATTTTGTCATTAGTGGATTGGTATTTCTATTAACTGACCACTCCAGTAACTATTCTCTGGTTGCTAAATGGAGCTTACAGTATACAATTCATGAGTCATGACACATATAACTTTGACAAAAAAGTGAACAAACTTTAAGGTTTTGAAATAGATCGAACTAAATGTATATAGTATTGCTGGAATATAATTATTATTTTTTTTTAATTTTTTTAATTTTGAGATTCCTAGGATTTTTGTTGTAGCAGGTGGATCATTTTCTTCTACATTCTTGAAGGCTTGTTTCTCCTGTGGTGAAGACCCTAGTCAAGTTCAGGAAGGTATGTCTTCTTGCTTTTATGATTCTTGAGTGATATCTGCTGGTATTCCAATTACTATAGGTGCTGTATCCATTATGAAGGTCTCATTATTGTTGTTTTGTTATTAACACATCCAGACTAGTATTCCACCAGAGAAAAGAAAATATGCAAAAACAGAATGGACCCATGTCATATGGTAGAAGTGTAAACTACCTAAAGTTTCACATGAGAAAGATGCAGTTTGAGGGAACGTATGATTTCTATTTCTGGATTATCTGAAAGATAATGTGTCCTTGGGTCTGTGATATGTTTTTGTGTGTTTGTTAGTGATGCGTCTCCTTTTTTAGTCAACAATAAATATGATGAAATTAAATTATGAACTAAAATGACAAATTGACAATTAATAGAAGTTATAACGTTAATCAAGTGAGGACTGTATCCAAAACCACTCTATATCTACATGACAAAGTATTGACAAAATATAGGACATTACAATGTATGCTTCATAAATGACCTCGCTGGAACTGTTTCTGTGTGGTAGTGATGTGTAGTCTTTTGTCGACAATAAAAATTGAATCTAAAATGACAATCAACAAAGAGTTTTAACATTCTCAAAAAAAAAGGAGTTTTAACATCAATTAAGCGAGGACTGTATCCAAGCCACTTTATATCATCACATGACAAAATATTGATTAATTACAATGTATGCTTTATAGATCACCTCACTGGAACTGGGGCATGTGTAATTCACCTCACTGGAAGGTAGGGAGTTGTTGTTTGAGTTGAAGAGGTGGTTGTTCATAATCATCTGAAATTTTAAAGGTTACTGAAAAATGAGAAATGAGGATTCTGATAGTGTGTATATTAAATGTTATTATATGAACAGTGACATGAATGGGACTTATGTGGTATTTTCTTGAGTTGTCTTATCCTATCTGATCTAATAAGACACATCACCGATCAAATACATGTGGAAGATACACAAGGCACCATTTAATTAATCAATATTCAGAGTTTCTTTAGGTGCTTGTCAGACAGTCCTACCATCTTAAATGACTGTTTGTTATTGCTGCTGTTCATTTAAGTAGTTCTCCATCTTGTGATAACCGAGCTGATTTTTTCCTTTACCTCCCCTCAGAGCCTGCTCAAAATTCCGTGAAATACTTAACTTGGCATAGGACCACATCGTCTCGATCCTCTTCATCAAGGAATCTCTTGGGAGCAAACTTAAAAGATGATAGTGAGAATCTTGCTGGCAACCTCTTTGATAACTTCTGCATGATCTCAGGCAGTCATGCCTCAACCTTGGATAGGTTATATGCGTGGGAGAGGAAGCTTTATGATGAGGTTAAGGTACTACTGATGAACTTAACACTAGTTACAGCATTTACGGTCAGCATTATTGCTTACTGTTGCGGTTTATTTCAGTTTTTAACCTTCAATGAACACAAAACGTATTTATAAATCCTCTTTAAAAGGGTTTAGGGTTTATGTTTGCACTCAGATAAATTTATTAACATGTGGAAACCCTTGTTTTCAGGCTAGTGAGATGGTCAGAAGGGATTACGACTTGAAGTGTAAGATATTAAGGCAACTAGAATCAAAAGGAGAAAGTTCTCAACAAGTTGATAAAACTCGCGCTGTTGTTAAGGATCTACATTCAAGAATCAGAGTTGCTATTCACAGGATTGATTCTATATCAAAGAGGATTGAAAATATACGAGACAGAGAGCTCCAGCCACAACTCGAGGAGTTGATTCATGGGTAAGTATTTGTATGTATCCTTCCCGCAGTGCTTCCAATGATTAATTTATGTAATATTTTGAACTTCACCGAAAAAAATACATCATGGTTTGACTAGATATTGCTCATGAGAAAAACCTTCCCCTAAGTCCCTAAGTACCCTGTATTTGATTTGAACTCTTTGAGTAAGCTTTTCCCCCATGTGCAGACCAAAAATAATTAAAAATCAGACTATTTTAAAGGACAGCAACACGGAATTCTCCATCTCTGAGTTTCTATTTTGGACATAGGTAACCAAAACATTATTGAAGGATTAGGTTCAAAGATTGGGCAAGTTGTACTATAAGTGATTGTTAGATATCAAAAACTTAACTTCAGTATGTGCAGAACTAAAGAACCTTGAAATGCATCAAGGGACGTGAAAAACACTTTAATAACTCATGGCGGGGTGTTGGATTTGATTAAATCGTGTGGCTTGATCATGTATTTTATAGTGATTCCTATTTTGATTTCACGAGAGCTTCACTTTGAACTTTATTTCCTATATTTATTGTACCATATTGTAGGTTAACTCGGATGTGGGAAGTGATGCTTGAATGTCACAAGCTTCAGTTTCTAATTATCTCCATAGCTTACCACAATGGCAACACTAAGATATCTGTACAGTCAGATTCACATCGTCAGATTACTCTCTATCTTGCAGATGAACTCAGCAATCTATCCTCAAGTTTTAGTAAGTGGATCGATGCTCAAAAGTCCTATTTGCAGTCTATAAATGGATGGCTTTTGAAATGTGTATCCATTGCTGAGAAGTCTTCCAAAAAGAAAAGGAGGCAACCAGAAAAAAACCCCTTGAGATTCTGTGGCCCTCCAATATATGCCACATGTGGTGTCTGGTTTGATAAGCTTGAGACTTTGCCTGCCAGTGAAGTTACAGAGGCTATAAACACTTTAGAAACTGAAATTGCCAGTTTTGTACCTCGCCAAGAAAGGAAAGAGGGTAAACATCCAAACTATTCAGGTTTAACATCTCGCAAGGATGATAGTGGAATTGACTCTGCAGTTAATATGTTGAGAGATGAAGTTTTGCCTTCCTCGATCTCCAGTTTTGATCGTTTCCAGACAAGCTTGGCGGGGTTTTGTGGTAAGTTGAACAAGTTTGCAGAGGCTTCTGTTAAGATGTATGCAGAAGTTCAGGTGGCCATTCAACGTTCAAAGAGCAATTATGACCAGATTAAATCTAAATCTGGAGTTGTTTAATGGATTGGACACGCAGGGAAAATTATATTCCTTTGACAGGAGTTTGTGAAAAAAAAGATAAACATAAAGCATTTTGGGATACAAGTTGAATTGGGATTCGGAAATGGAGTTTGTATACGAGGAGAAAAAATAAATGCAATTCGCCTCCAAGTTTGACATTGGTATAGTTGTAATTACATGGGTTAGGAGCAACGGAGAGCCTAGTGCGTAATATAGAAAAGAATTGTATAGTGTTTTCTTGTTGAAACTATCATCCTACTGCTACTTGGAATATTGAGGAATTTATGGTGTTCCCAGACTTTGTTCATCTGCGCATATTCGTCGATAGTTTATATCACTTTTGCTGCTCCACTTTTGTTTCCTTTGCAGATTCTAGTGGGAACGTTTCTTCACATTTGCTCGAGTGTTATGGGAACGTTTTCAAAGAACCGGTTCTTTATTGGTTATCGAAGTAACTAAGCGCCGATAAGACCATTTCCCAATTTGCCGGCAAATTAAAGAAAGGGAGAAACATGTACAAGAGTAATAGCGACTCCAAATCATATGTAAAATATATTAATTAGGTAACTGAACATATCTGATTGTGTCAACTATGCAGACGGGGGGCATTGAAAAGAGGTTTCGAACCCGGTCTAGTTCCGGTTCTATTTAGGCTTCTTTGGTATGTGAAAAGAAAGCAACAGGAAGGAAAATCGTAGAATGAAACGATGAAACCATGTCTTCTTATATTAATAGTAGAATGCCAAGAGATGCCAGCTTACCCACAGTGTCTAGTGCGACTGTCGCATAGAAATGACTACAAACTTATGTTACATGGATTAAAACAAAACTTGGCTACAAACACCATTAGGAATGGTGAGCTGGGCTTGGGCACATTTCAATGGTAGGTACAGAGGGCTAGACACGACCTCTCTCACAGTTGCTTGATTAGTTGGTATCACACTATCACTGGCGTGACAATGTCGTATAGGCTCACAATCAATTTTTTGGTGCCTCAATCAATCCCAAAGACCAGGTTAAGATTTATTATAAAAATAAAATAAAATAAAAACTTAAACAGTTCTACCATATTTTGTGGCTCTAAACTAGTACGTTGTCATTAAATAAATAAAAAAACACATAAATCGTCCAAAATACACCATGAGATCCGAAGACCATCGTAGGTCTTTGTAACCTAGTTCTATGTTACAGACTAAAAGGGAGTAAAAGCCAAAGAAATATTCAAAAAAATGCAAACCCAATGAATATGAAACAAGAAAAATGAGAACCAATTAATATACATAAATTGAATGTAAAATTTTGGCTTGGAGTCTACCAAAGATGTACACCATAGTTGCAGTGTTTGGACACAATGTTGGCGTCTGGGGCCAGCTGATCCACCGTTAAATCACAGGCAAGTTTAACGGTAATCGTCCACGTCTTAATGGAGCCCAGTTTGAGTGCAACGGGGCTTCGGACATGCAACTTCAACGCCACCTTGCCTTGCCTCTGCGCCTCCACTAACCCGTCACGCGCCGCGTTGGTCAGCCTGATCCCCGTCCCGGTCAGCGCCGCATCCAACTCCGTGACGCTCTTGGGCGGCTGATAAAAGGCGGGCAGGGCGCCGTGACAGAGCTTGATGTCAGCATAGAAGACGTTGGCGGAGCTGTGTGGCTGCTTGTAGTATATCCCGATTTTCCTGTTGGGGTTCTCGGCACGCACGGCCACGTTGACCTGCTGAGAGGACGCGGGGGCGGTGAGGTTGAAGCCCTTGAATGAGATGGTTTGGACGGAGTAGTTGGGGGACTCGGGGCGGACGAGGAGGTAGAAGAGGGCGGCGGAGAGGAGGAGGAGGAGGAGAGAGGCGACGATGAAAAGGAGCCAGGAGCAGTTGCGGGGGCGAGGCTTTTGGGAAGTGTACTTGTTGTAAAGGGTGGCGTTCTCCGGGGGTGGGACGCGGTAAACTTGGTCCTTGGGGATTTGGACGACGTAGGTCCCCGGCTGAGGCTGCTGGGTTCGGCCAGGCTCGGCCATTTGCTTATCCTATAGCTTGGACGTACGTACTAGCAAGTATAGTGAAATCAGGAATTTCTGGAACAAAATCAAACAAGGTATATATTTATTTAATAATATGGCATTCAATATTAGATTATTACTTGAAACGAATAATTCTACGTTTTAAACTTTTAATTAAAGAAAGGAAGAAAAATAGGAAGAAAAGGCCATTAAGGTAAGGTGGGGTGCACGTTGTTGTGTTAAAACAAGAATTAAGGGATGACAAATTATTAAAACTTGGTAACGGAAGAAATCAAAATCAGGGCCTGAGTTATATAGCGACTGTTGATCGGAGAATAACGAGAGAGAGAGAGTAATGATCATGATGGATCAACAAATGATCCAGAATATATATATGAAGAAAACAGAAGAAGAAGGCGATGGGGATTTACCTGAATCGATGGAAACCCAAATGAAGAATCAAGGGTCTGCAGGGTTGAGTTGGATTAGCAAGCTAGAATCAAATAAGAAGATGAATGTGTAGGTAGGAAAGTGATATATATAGTGAGGGATAAGGTAGTGACCGAGTCTGGCCGGGTTGAGTTGGATTTAAAGAGACCAAGTAATTAAGAAGAAGAAGGATTTGGTGATCGATCAGGGTGGGTACAGTTCATAGTTGGATGTCGAGAGGCAGTAAAGTGATAGAAAATTAGAAATAGAAGATGGAGAGGAGGGAAGAAGCAAGAAAGAAATGACAAAAGGTGGCTCAGAGAATGAGTCAATTAGAGAGCGGGCGTGTGTGTGTGTGGATGTGCGTCTGTGGACAGACTGCAGCGTCGCTAAATGGCAGTTGTCACGCGCTTCTTTTCTTCCTCCCAAGTCCCAACCCCAAATCGAGAAACTCCTGGAGGACCACGTGGCGGTGTACAGTGGTCCTCCTAACTAATAGAAAATTACCGCGTGTAACATTTTTAGCAATTCATATCAAGATGAATAAACTAAAAACGGTAAAACTAGACAACGACCAAAAAAAAAAAAAAAAACAGTTAACTTTGATGTATCCCGTTAACTTCAGAATGGGTATACAAAGACTGGGTAGTGGAATTGATACATGAAGGGTACGCACAAACTCAACTCATCAAGGTTTGCATGCAATTTGTTGTGAGTATGAGATCTACAAAATCAGTAAGCTCACTTGGTCCTCTTCCAAACTTTGCTCCTTCAGGATCCATTGGGTTAATAGCTCATCAAATGGTGGACAGTTATCAACTCTCACATGAATCCCGAATTGGTCTTCAACTGGTATAACACCAGATCACCACGAAAGAAATTACTGAATTCAAACACTTTCTTCCTCCTCTTTTCTTGTGACCCCCAAATTATTAAAGCAGATATCAATTCAGAAACCCGAAACCCTAATTGGACTCATTCAGAAATAGCAGAGCAATTTTCGAAATTGCCCACCCCGTCCAGTTTAGGGGTTGCGATTACTGAACCTCAAATTCTCTAGTTAGGAGACAGAGGAGTCAGAAAGTGAGAAGCTTTATGCTTTTGACAGATCTAGAAGGTTTGAGAAAGAGATATATGGGGAAAAAGTCCATACCAATTCAAAGAACAAAAGTAAACACTGGGCATAAAGATGATTTTAATTTTGAGATCTCCGGTTAACGACGAACAACAAAGCTAACGAGAAGGGGGGTTCAATTTTTTTTTT
>NC_020492.1:30355458-30368708 GCF_000184155.1 Fragaria vesca subsp. vesca | reverse complement strand
GTATTAGTTGGGAGGACCACTATACAACGCTACGTACGTGGTCCTCCGGGAGGATTCCCCTATAAAATTTCCCTCGTTTACAAATTAGCCTTAAACAATGTTTTTTTTAATCAAATAAACAACAAATATGCTACAACTAGTGTATTGTGAGTTGAACTCACAACTTCACTTACAATGAGAGATTTATGTCACTAAACCAAATGGTATTGGGACTAATGGCCTTTAAACAACTTTTTCATTAGTCATTACATGATCTTATTTCTTTTCTTTTTTTGACAAGAATTACATTACATGATCATTTGGCATCTATGATCAAGTAAAAATCATTTGGCATCTATGATCAGGCAAAAATTTGGAAAATAAAATAAAATATTAGACTAAGCACAAAAGAAGAAAGAAGAATTGATGGTGTTAGTGCTAAAGAAACAGTTTCTACCTGAGAGTGCCCTTTAGTACACTATTCTTGAAAGGTCTTCAAACACAGTTTTAATGTCGGGTCTCTCAGATGCTGGAAGGATACATCTTAAAGCTACCTGTAGAAAATTATCAACAACTCTAGGCCAGTGTTTGATACTGTGGTTTTCCAAAATTAGTCTGTCAAGGCATTCAAATGAACGGTTTCCTTCTGCCAAAAATCTCACCCAATCTGTCAGATCAACCACACCTGGTATGCCCGACACAATATCCCCAGAACTCTTTCCAGTCAAAAGTTCCAACAAGATAACTCCAAATGCATAGACATCACTCTTCAATGAGGGGCAGGGTCTACTTGAATTAGCAAATTCAGGGGGCCGATAGCCAAGAGCACCTGCATTCAGAACTTGTTCAGTAGTTCCAGCCGGAGTCAATATTCGGTGGATACTATAATCTGTAAGGAGTGCACTGTGGTTAGGAGTTTCTAGTAGAATATTTGTGGATTTTAGGTTGCCATGGGGAATTGCCTTCTCATTATGGAGGTAGTTAAGACATCGGCAAACATCTATAGAAACCTTGAGCCGTGCCTCAAGAGACAATGGTGAGAGTTTTCTTGGCTCCACCTCTGCAAAAGTCATATAAAATATCAGAAAAATCAGGTTAGAGCATGCAGGGATAAAGTAGAAAAGATATTGAAAGCAAATGTAAAACATTAGAAAAGGTGTTCTCTCTATTCATAAATGCTCGGTTTAAGTGATGGTTTTATTATATGTATGTTAGAGGTCTTGCAAATGATACAAGCTTTTGTTGACCTGTTTTGCATCTCACTGTGCAAATGCCAGATGGTAACTCAGAAATAATTCTGTCTTTCAGAGAAGAAATCAACAAAATCCAAGATTGAACTAGTCTGCTGCACTTCTTTTGTTTACACAAAGCATCTCAGATTGTAAACAATGGTTTTAAGACCACAACATTTGCTAAAGAACTACCGCACAAAATTTACTGAAAGGTTATTGGAAACACTAACAAAATTTCTTCTGATCAAAGCTAACAAAACAACTTTCCTATTAATGGACACTTGATACACCAGCAGAGTCGACAGCCTTATAAATAAACAAACAGAAGATATTTGAATGAGGAAACAAATCCAGAGCTTCTTCCAAACAAATAAAATGAAAATGGATCCAGAAAAATATTAGTTTGTTGGCTTATGCTAGAAATTTAAACTTTTAGGTCCACAGGACCTTCTCCCTCGGGGTTTAGTAAAAACAAGTGACCTCCATCCTGATTCTGAATTACATACCAAGCACTATTCTTCAATTTTCAATATTCTTCTTTTGCACAATCATCTTAAACATGCCGAGTTCATAACCTTCAAAGCATCATAGTACGTACACACATCAATACTCCGTCCTGCTGGTCTACTATACATACTACTTAAAATATTTATAATAAAATTGTATTAAGCACAAATTACTATTGATCATAATATAACTAAAGACTTGAAATGACAACCTACCAGTTCTAATGTATTCTTCTAAAGATAAAATTATTTTTTGAAAATTTTACATGGTTGTATACTCATGCTATCATTCTTATAATCAATGCTGAATCATCTTATGTAACTGCTCCCTACTTTTGGCATTTACAAGTTGTCATAAACCATGCTACCTCGAATTAAAATTTTCACTTAGTGCTAAACATACATTCATTTAGAAAAAACTAGTTCTCTAATTGGGCACGTTGTTTCAAACACAATAAAAACTAGTTCCTATGCAACTGTTAGTCTTATGGATTATAAGAATGTGAAACAAAACTCATATGGTAAAACTATAAATTAGTCTAATGATAAATGCAAGTAACATGCATATAGCTAGCAGTGCTAGTAAAATCAAGGGAGTGGAGCAAAATTATTGGGATTCTTATTTCCATACACTGAACACAGAGAACAGAATATTACCATGGAGATATAAGGCCAAAGATTCAGCATTGATATAATTCGATATAATAAGTTTCTCATGCTCCTTTGGGCCCCAATAGTAACCCTGCAAAGAAACTAGATTTGGATGTCGGATGGTCCCTAGTTTCTTCATTTCTCGAGCAAATTCTTTCCTTCCTTTTGCTATTCCTTCCCTTAACCATTTGACAGCAATTACATGACCCGACGCAAGCATTGCTTTGTACATTGTTCCATGACAACTCCTTCCAATAGCTTCTGCTGGAGCACATGAAAGTTCTTCTGCTGTGAAAGCCAAGGATCCGTCAAACAGATGTAAATCACCAGCCAGTTTATCTGGAGAACAAGTGTTGAAAACAGCAGAACTATTGAGTGGTTGTCGGCTTTTAGAAGGTGATGGATTTGAAGGAGATAAGAGAGACATGGGAGAAGATACCCCATCCTCTAGCTTTGTTGATTCCGGATGACTCAATTGTTTAGACTTCTCTAGAACTGATGAAGTGTCATGGGCATCATGAGCAGTCTCCCTTGCAGATGATGGCAAAGGGTCTTGATGGAAACCATATGAAGATTTTGGGTCTTCAGTTTTGTCAGGTACTGATCTATGAGAAAGGGAAGAACCCCCTTGCGCAACACCAATGTTCTTTTCACAACTTGCTTTTCGACTGCTCTTTCTACATCCTTGACAGGCCCTATAATAGATCATCATGCACAAAAGGGCTACAATAGCTCCCCCACCAAGCAAACTTACAATCAGCGCAACTTTAATAGCAGCTTTTATAGGAGACCTGTGATTTCTTGAAATCATATCTGGGACATTGTTTGATGGGGAATGTGGAAATATCAGCAAGGAATTCCCTGGATAAAATGCTGAATCAGGGAAGTGCCTTAAATTTTCAGGTACAAGACCAGAAAGATTATTCAATGACACGTTGAATACTTTCAGTTCATCTGGAAGCTTCTCAGGAATGCTACCTTTAAAATTGTTACTGGAAAGTTTCAGATATACTAAGCTACGAAACTTGCTGATTTCTTGGGGTAAATGACCACTCAATGAATTATTTGACAGATCTAGAGACACCAGGCTCAAATTTTGAGCAGAACCAATTGTAATTTCTTGCATAGGTATGGACCCAGAGAAACTGTTGCCTGACAAGTTTATATCAGTCAATTTTGTTGAAGAGAAAAGGCTTGGAAGGAGAAAACCTTCCAGCTTGTTGAGGCTAAGATCTACAGATTTTAATTCTGGGTATGTACCCAATACTGATGGAAGAACACCCTCTAATGAGTTATTGGATATCTTAAAAGAAGTTAGCCTCAAAAATTGGGATGTAACACTAGGCAAGCTTCCTGTCAAAGAATTGGAACTTAGCTGGATAACTTCAATGTAATTTCCCCAACTATGGGTCCGGGACAGGTTACCACTGAGCATATTATTACTCAAGTCTAGGATGGCACAGTGCCCAACATTGGCCGGCAAGGACCCTGATAATTTATTTGAAGATATATTCACCTTCTTCAAAGTTGCAGAGGTTATGCTTCCTACTGGACCTGCCATAAAAGAAAATTAGTTAAATGTAGACTAAATATAGGGAAAGACAGATGAATGCAACACTAAATTTGAAAATGATAACCATAGCATTCAGAACCTGGTGAATTCAGTAAGGCTTAGTTTGGTATTGCTGTGAAAAAACTCAATTTAAAAAATAAAAATAAAAAACTCAGTTTTAAAAAAGCAAGCCTGAGCTGCTTTATAAAATAGTGGTTATTTAACCCAAAATTGTTTAAATAAGCGCATTACAAGATTTTATCAAACAGGAAATCCATTCAAAATGGTGATTATAAGTGATTTTATGCCCCAAAACTCAATACCAAACTGGGCCTAAGTAAAACATGATATACAAGACGAAAGAAAATGTGAACAGACTTCCCCAAAGTAGTTTTTGTACAAAAACTGATATCAATATTGTTTGTCCTAATCCACCCATGATTACATGTACATCACTTAAGAAGCACTACATTTTTCAGCATGCTCATGCTTCCGCCTTCATTAAACATAACCCCACTCTTACCAGATGCTTATTAAGAACTAACTCAAGGCCATAGAAACTTATATGCAGTCTTTCTGATGGTTCATACGCTTCAGATCATCACTTCAAGTAAAGATGCCAATAAAGCACGGAAAAATTATATCATCCAATTATGACAATGACATGAGAGAAAACTTCCAAGAGCAATTGCTTTTCCAGTAATAGTAAGTAAGTTTGCTTCACTCATATATAACTCAATAAAAGACCAGTCGATGGGATACTGAGTCATCTATTTTAACTTGGCTTTTCAGATACAAAGGCAACAAATAGAAAATAAAAAATAAAAGAAAAACAATAAAAATCAAAAGGTGCAGAAGGAAAGCAATCTCTTTATAATAAGTTGAAAAGCGAAAAAGAAAATGTAGGAAACGAACCTTCAAGATGATTAAGACTAAGATCTAATTCAGACAAGAGCATTGAGCTGCCTTGCAACAGAGCTTCTGGCAGAGAACCCGATAGCTGGTTGCTTCCGAGCCGAAGTATCCGAAGAGAGACAACAAAATTAAAGGAAGGTATAAGACCAACTAAATGATTATGACTAGCATCAAACACCTCCAGACTATCAAAATACGGCATTCCATCATGAGGAAAAAGCTCTCCAGCCAAGGAATTGTGACTTACATTCAAATACTGAACAGAAGAAACAAAAGAGGAGTTACCAATTTCCAGATCCAGTGAACCAGTAAATAGATTGCTGCTTAGATCAACATGGACCACGCTACCCATTTGGGATAAAGAGGTCATGATATCCCCAGAAAAGGCATTAGCTCGAATGTCAATGTACCTCAGCTGTTCTAGTTTCCCAAAACCAGAGGGGACAAGACCTTCAAATTGGTTTGAAGACAGATTCAAAAGAGCTAAATTCTTCAAGTTAGCCAAGCCAGAGGGTATTGACCCATGAAACAAATTGCCCGAGAGATCTAAATGCTCTAGAGACTGAGACTGAGCAAGCTTTGAGATAGTCCCTGTGAGGTGGTTGTTTGAAAGAGATAAATTGCGCAGCACTTTAAGGCCAGCTATGGCCGAAAAACGGAACTCGCCAACCAGGCCAACATCGTTTAGAGAAATGGATGTGACAAGGCCATCAGTGCAAACGATCCCAAACCAATTGATAGGGCATCCATCAGAGGCCAGGGACTTTGAATTCCATGAAACAAGAACTTGGCCAGAAGGGTCTCTCTGAATGCCTTTCTTGAGTTCTAAGAGTGCTTCTAAATCTGACTGCCCTGCTGATGCTGCTATTACTCCCAACAACAAAAACATGATGCAGCAGATTGTCTGCATTACTCCCTAAACAGCATCCAATCTGAGGGAAGTCAACAGCAGCAGGACTAAAACATTGAACGACAAAACAACTCCAACAGTCTGGGTAAAGTAAAGAATCAAGAATGTAGAAAATAGGATGCTCAGGATGAGCAACTTACATAATTATTCACTGCCAGAAGAACTACAATCGGAAATCCCAAGGACAGGTGCAGCAGCAAATGAATACATAAAACCACAATAGTGCCACTTATAGCGAGTGAGTGAGAAAGTTGAGAAGAGTAGGTAGGTGGCTGGCTCTCTATCTTGTTTCTTCTTTGTTTTTTTGGCTCTCTATCTTTTATTACTAGCCTTTTTGTAACCAAAAAGGGAAAGCCGTAACTTAGCCTGCGACCCGGGCCTGACTCTCCCCATAGATGTTTTTTTTTAAAGTAGGGTTCAAACCTTCGACTTATTACCAGTATCGAAACAGCGTTTGTCCTGTTTGGAAGCCCACTGGATTGTCATCCGGGCTACACCACATGGGTTTTATTATTACTTGCATTTTACCTATGCATTTGCACGGGATCTCAATCACCTAAAAAGAAAGTTGAGCGGTTAAATTCGGTTTACTGTATTAAAGCATCTCCAACAGTGTTGCTGAAAGTGACATTTATCAATTTTTGAGGTAAATTGATGTTCTAACAGAATACATAAATCATTGCTAAATTTGATAATTGTTAAATGAAATTGACAAATTTGTCAATTATTCATGCATAACTAAAATAATAGCTAAATCTTCTCTACTCTCTTGGCCACGTGTCACTTTACAATTTGTTAGAACATAATAAATAACAATGATTGATAGAGCAACATTGTTAAATAGATACCTAAATTTCGAATATATCAATTTTTGGATCTCACTGTTGAAGTATACAGTTATACATCCCACGACCTGAGTAGTTATTTTTAATTATCTCTGTTTTGTTTTTATTTTTATTTTTGTTGTTTACTATAATAACCCTTATATTTACTTATTCCAGATGACTCATTAAAGGCAATTATTAAAGTTTATAATTTGGTGAATTTCAAACCTCCAGACTTTATTATAGTAGAGATTTGCGAGATAGAGACAGTTTTAGTGGTAGTTACAAACATATAGAATTCTTGGGTTCGATACTTTTTGTGACTTGGGCTTCCGTTTAGGTCAATCGCATGGTTTTTCTATTGCTTTGACTTTACTTGCACTGTTTCTAGTTAGTAATTTTTCCTTTGGACAAATAATAGAACATAAAACTATCATTTGAAGGTACAAATGATAAAATAATCTAAGGCTGTCGTCCAACCAAAAAGGGGAAGACTCAAACCTTTTCATGATCATCAGTGCTTCTTCGCGATCAGATATGGGTTTCTTTGCAAGCGAAGCACGCCTGGTGGTTACATCAATCATGTTTGTGGTTGTCTGGGAGCGCAAAAGATCATTTTTGATCTG
This sequence comes from Fragaria vesca subsp. vesca, assembly GCF_000184155.1. Taxonomy (NCBI): domain Eukaryota; kingdom Viridiplantae; phylum Streptophyta; class Magnoliopsida; order Rosales; family Rosaceae; genus Fragaria; species Fragaria vesca. Next base: position 30,361,513 of record NC_020492.1, on the reverse strand, counting down.
ATGGGTGGATCCAAATGGAAATATGTTGTTGGTACCTGAATGAGACTAACGAGGCTTTTAACGTTTATACGTAGGGCTGACATTGGTAGGTATACCGACTTTATTTACCAATACCATGTACCAACTAACTTATGATTGGTAAGCAAAATCCTCTACCAAAACCAACCGCCGAAGTTGGTATACCGATTTAGTTGATACTCGGTTGGTACCGTTGGTAATAGGCCTCTACCAAGTTTAGATTGTGGCCCAAAAAATGAAGTGATAAATATAATTTTTTCACAAATATAATGCAATGATAGCTTTAGTCTGGTGGTATGTGGTCATATTTTTCATCAGAGCAGTCATGGTTTCGAAACATACCTTTTGCCAAAATTTAAACATTTTATATTTTAATTGTATTTATATCTATAGGATGTTATAAATATAAAACAATACATATATTATATATTATACATATATTTTAATTGTCTTTACATATATTATACATTTTATAGGTTGTTTGTAAGAAGTTAGAGGTTCAATTCTCGTTTCCTACATAGATATGAGTGTATTTTTGCATAATTACACATACATGGTTGGTACGGTATACCGATGGTATGAAAATCTCAATACCAAGTACCAACCATGTTATCAATACTGGTACGGTATACCGTACCAAGTAAGTCGGTTACCAAGTCTTTGATATAATACTAGGTTGGTTGGTTTCGACATGGCCCAAATTGCTAGCCCTATTTATATGCTCTGAGAGGCAGTTTGTGATTGGTCTGAAGGCAACGGTGTTGACAAACGGGACGGAGGTTCCGGATGGAACTTGACGGTGGTGCAAGCGAAGGCGGGTGTTCTTAAAGCCCAAGCTTGGTTTGGGGCCCAGCCCAACCTAGATGCCCAGAGTAAGATCCGAGTGGGGCCCAATTAGAGGCTTGAAACCTAAATGGGCTAATCCTGGAGCTTTAAGTGTGAATTAGGCTTTCTTAAGGGCCAAACAAATAACTGCGGGTCTGCTAAGTTTCCGCGTTTGGGATGCAGGAGGCTTTGATTCAAAGAGACATGTTTTCACAAACATTTATGTTATTTCTCTTCCTTTGCTTAGAATATTTGCCTATGATTTGTCTCTATTTGATTGTGTCACACCACCGACACCGGGTTTGGAGTGTGACAGATTGTAGACTCCCTTTAGTGAGCTGAAAAGTGTAAACAATGTCTCACATTTTCAAGAAGCTAACTTTTGATGTCTCACGTTTAGAAAACTTCGAAACGGTATCTCATGTTATTACCCCGACCTAAAATTGGTACCTGAAACCATTATTTCTATTAAAAAAAACTAACAATTGATATAAAATAATCAATTTACCCTTAGTTTTTTATTTTTGTTATTTCTTTTTCATGTAATAAAAAACAAAAACAAAATTCTTTAAACCCAACAAGAGAGAGGAGTAAAGTTTCCTCTGTAAATTCAAACCCAGATTGAACGGTGAAGAGGAAACTGAAGGTGAAGGCTAGGGGTCGCCGGTAGGGCGTTCGGAGTCACATTTATATTCGGGTTTGGTTGGGTCTCCGGTGGGGGATTTGGATTTGGATTTGAACTGATCTTCCGACCTCAAATCTGCCTTTCATGGTGAAATTTAAAAAGCTCTTTTTAACATTCTTGTAGACTTCAACAGTGGAAGAGCCACTAGTAAATGGTCTGTGAAAGCCATTCTTAATGGATTTTCTCAATGCATATATTTCAAAGAACTCCTATCTACTTGTTCATAAGTTTCTTCCTTTGGCAATTCCTTCACCATTTCACTTGATGCCAAACCCCCTTCTTGAGTTAACTCATAGCCCCGAAACCTGGATCCGAATTCAGCTCTATACTTCTCAAACTCCCCATTCCTCACAACCCATACGTAATCTTCGGAGATTACGTAATCTTCTCAAAATCCATTTTCACTGTATGCCCCGTTTTCAGTATGAACGTTGCAGTTATATATCTGTTTGCCAAGTGCATTAGCATTTAACTGGAACTCGTGTATCTCAAAACTATTGCATTCTGCTTGTACTAACTTATATTACAAAAAAGGGGAAATAACCATTTGCATAATATTATTATTATTAAGCTGTTTTAGTAGACATTGGACAGTTAATTAGCTTATGTCGATTTTTTCAGAGTAGATTACAATAACATAAGTTATGTTATTGTAATCTACTCTGACCGAACGTAGAAGAAGCTCCTTTTTGTTTCCTTCTCTAGTCATGCAACATACCACACAGAAGAGAGCATGAGAACATGTACTTGGCTTTTAACTGTGCTTGTTTGTCTGAGTATTAAGATTGTTGTTTATGCTTTTAACTGTGCTTATTTGTTTATGTATTCAGATTAGTCCACCAAAATTAGGGGGAAAAAAAATCTCTTTTAAGATCCGTATTCTCTGCTTGGATTTAAGTTACTTAGATTTGCTTGGATGTCTTATGTCTTATAACTATTAAATGAAGTAAAAATAATATAAGGATGACATGACGGTCCCAGATTGTACTTAATCCAATGGTTAGAAGTCATATAAGTAGAAAAGCCAAATTCCTCTTTTAAGGGTCAACTAGGGTCAACTAACAGAAAAAGTAAAACTGTCTAGAATTAAGAGTACATGAGTATATCAGTTTAATTCAGTTTAATTTAGAAACCAAAGAACATAACTTTCTTTAAGGTATAAGGTGTCACAAGTATTTTCTCTTTATTAGTTTGTTACTAACAATACTCAGTAAAACAAATCATAATCCGAGTGACAACTATAATAGAAATATATGTTTTATATGTTATTAGTGTTTGTTTATCACATATAAAGTTCCGGAAAAAAAATAAAAAAATCAAAACCCCACAGCATAACGCGGGCAATCTACCTGGTGAAATACTATTTTTTATCTTAAAACAGGAGGATAAGAGTATAGTCTAGACACACGTAGGTCAGACACCATCATGTACAGACTGTAACATGTCTTCCCCATTGTATACCCAGACACTAAAAAAAAAAAAACAAAATACTTGTGCTTCATATATTATACCTAGTACAAGGAACCCACATACAATTCATTCCAGGGCATGTATTTGAACCTAGTTATCTTGCGAGATGGTTTGAATGCTTAACCCCATGATGGTCTATTTTAGGTTGTTGAGTCCGCAGTGTCTCCTTTGAGTGCAGTCGTTCCAATGTGGCTAGAATATCAATCATTAGTGGCCTATTCTTTGGATCTGTATGAAGACATTGTAATGCAAGTGCAGCTGCAGCTTGGGCGGCTTTCTTCGGGTATTGACCCCCCAATCTTGTGTCCATGATTCTTAGAACTCGTTTACTATCACTCAAAAATGGCTTTGCCCAATCCACCAGTGTTTCCTCCACACTGCCAACTCTCTCATCATCCATTGCTCGTCTTCCTGATAGTAGCTCTAACAGCACTACACCAAAGCTGTACACATCACTCTTTGGTGTCAAATGACCTGCTCATTTCAAACCAGTTAATGAAGAAAGCAATTTATTCAAAACATTATGCTTCAATAACATGATTAGATGTTTTGCATCTTTTGGCCAATGGAAGAAGGTTTCATCCTTGACTATGCTGAAAGGGTCATTGAAATGATTATTCACTGGTCTTTACCATAAAGGAGCAGCAATGCAGTTCATATCTGGCATAATGGTTGACTTATCTATCAGTGTAAGCTATGAGAGGACGAGAAACAACTCAGAAAACTGATCCGAGCTGAAAAAGTTTCGGGATAAAGAGGACTCAATTAACAAAATACAATATAAGCTCAGACTACTTTAATTGGTCTTAGAAAAAAAAAAGAAAAAAAGATCAGAATCAAACTGAATAAGAATAAAAGAATCTCTTTTACTGAGTAGAATGGATCAAACTTCCACTTATCTGGACTGACGGGTATTATACCAGACAGAAGGTAAACCATCAGAATAAGTGAGGAAGATAACTGGTGTTTTACATGTGGCCTAAACAAGGGGGAAAGAGTGCGAGGACATGACATGTGTGTTAAATTTTCAATAGGTCTTCCATGGATAATGATGTTACTCATAGATGGGTTCCTTGTTTTGGTGGAAATGAATAACACACACAACATGCTTTACCAGATGTATGATCCTTATCACTTCCAGGACTTTCCCTCCAAAATGACATAGAATAAAGAATTAAATTTAGTTTACCCCCATGAGGTTTGGGAGTAACTTCATGTTAATCCCTATACTTTCAATTTCATCAGTTTACCCCTCAAACTTTTGAATTTTCCTCAAGCGTGACCAAATGTCCTATATTCTGTCCAAATCAGACGTTAACTGCTGATAATTTTAACCTTAACTGTGAGGCCAATATCTAGAATTTGGGCAAATCGGACCTTATATGTCCAAATCGGACCTTAACTATTAGCAAAGGTCAATTCAAACGGAATATGAGAATTTGGGCACGGCAGACAGAAATTGAAGAGTTCAAGGGGTAAACTGATGAAAATAAAAGTGTAGGGACTAACATGAAGTCACCCCCGAACCACAAGGGGGTGAACTGAATTTAATTCTAGAATAAAAGACAAATATTTATGTGGCTTTATATCAACTCAAAAAAAAAAAAAAAAGAAATTATTTTGTTCTCTCTTCCAGGATTATCATCTATAAATGTTAAGTATGCAATTCAAAGGTAACACTCACCTGTAGCAACATATTCCGGTGCAGCGTAGCCTCGAGTTCCCACGACTCTGGTTGAAACATGAGTGTTGTCTCCAGTAGGACCGTCCCTTGCTAAGCCAAAATCTGATAGCTTTGCACTGAAATCCTACACAAATAAATTACATCAGAACTAACTCAATCATCAGGCTTATTTTCATATATTATAGTTGAGCATGAGCATGGTTTATCAACAAAGTAATAAGAGCTTAGTTTATAAGTAAGAAAGCATACTGAATCAAGTAGAACGTTGGAAGCCTTCAAGTCACGGTAGATAACATTAGCATCTAAACTATGCAAAAAGGACAACCCCCTTGCAACATCCACTGCAATATTCATCCGCATAGCCCATGGTATAGGCTGTACACCTTCTGCAAACCACCACAGAATAAATAATAATAATAATTCAGGTACTTCCTAGCTAGGAAAAAGTTCTTGTTTATTTTTGTTTTCTGAAAATACGCGGCAGAAAAGATCCAGATTCATGGAAAAGGACCAATTGAGAAACTCAAATTATCTCTGAAATTGAAATTTTCTTTCAAAATCTGTTTGTATTTTCTAAAGACACTAAGAAATAACAAAAAATATGTCTCTATTGGGAAGCTGCTGGCCTACATCCATCCGCTTCATTATAACATTCGCATATATTCTACTTGTGTACTTAGAATTTAGCTTCTTGTTTAGTCAAACGACTCAAACCAACTGAATATCAGCTGCTGGGGATTATGTATATATTTCAAAAAGACTTGTACGTACATAAGATCTTTTCCAAGAGCAGAGTAGAATCACACAACTGAAGGACAGGGACTATCAAGATCAAGCATTTTCTCTTTTCAGTAAGTGCTTACAAAACTAGGTTACCGACTTGATTAAAAAATTAGAAAATAAAACAGAAAAAAGCTTAGCACTTGATCAATCATGATAGGATATAGGACAAGAGCCTAGCATCCACTCCACTCCATGCGGATAATGATCGAGATTCAACAGCACAAAATTTTCAGGAAAAATGTTTTATTATTTAGTTAGAATGATTCCAGAAGGAAAGATATATCTATCAACGTGTTCAATAATCATGAAAAACTGAGAAGAAGCAACACTATAAATTACCGAAACAAATATATATATATACGATTTTTCTCAGCTGTGGACGTCCGCACCAAAGTTTTGGTGCGGATTTCCATTTTTGCACCACTTTTCGATCGAATTTCCTCATCTCCACCGTCTAGTATCTAGATAATATTGTGTAGATCATCTCTGCAAAATTTCAGCCAATTTGGTAATCTTTAAGGCTCTCAAACTCGAAAAACAAATGGACTGACTGAATTCTGTCCGGTTCATGTTTATACCAGAAAAACACA
>NC_020492.1:30345807-30355438 GCF_000184155.1 Fragaria vesca subsp. vesca | reverse complement strand
CTAGATACTAGACGGTGGAGATGAGGAAATTCGATCGAAAAGTGGTGCAAAAATGGAAATCCGCACCAAAACCATTGGTGCGGAAGTCCGCAGCCGAGAAGGGCTGTGTATATATAAATATATATATATATGTAGAAAGAGGATATGTTACTTACTCCTAAACAAATGATTCTCCAGACTTCCCTTAGGCATAAACTCGTAAACAAGAAGTCTATTGTCAGATTCTGAGCAATAGCCTATGAGTTTGACAAGATTTTCATGGTGAAGTTGACCAAGATAGTTGACTTCTGCCTGTCACGTGTAAAACTGATGTAATTAACCTAAGAGTAGGACTAAGAAAGCAAGCAAATTAAGGGTGCATCCAGATTGTACATACAAGCCATTCCTTGTGACCTTGAAAGCTTTCCTGCTTGAGCCTCTTGATTGCCACCACCAAGCCAGTCCCTGGTCTAGTGGGAGCTAAAGTGTTTGCATCAATCCAGCCTTTGAAGACCCACCCGAACCCTCCCTCTCCAAGTAGACTATCTGGGCGGAAGTTCCTAGTGGCATTCTTGAGATCAATGAAACTAAAGGACTTAAGGGTGCTAGAAACACATGTATTAACTGCATTGGGTGCTATTAGAGCTGTAGTATTCAGACCACCCAATGGCCTGCCCTGCTTGGAGGATGCTAAATCCTGCTGTTCCTCGCCATTGTACTTTGAACTTCCTGAAGGTGGAGACAGAATGTTGTAAGAATTTATTAGCCATATTGAAGAGAAAGATAAATACCATAAATATATAAATATATTACAAATATTTTCAGGATTCTCTGGAACATTTGCGAAATTCTTTTATGCAGTAAGTAGTAACTGAGAGACTAAACGAGGGACCAGAACGTCGATTAGGTTAAGTGGAGGATCGGAGCTAGCCTAGAAAGTATACAATAATAGGTATCTGGGACATTGCAAGGTATGTTAATATTAAGATCCTCATTAGGCCTTAACCATAAATAAACTGACAACTACTGATTTCATGTACTATTTGATTTCTAACCACAATCCTCTTCACCGTGCAGCAATCTAGAACCCCAGAATTAATCCAACCTTCTAGGACCATAAATACATTAACCCCCAGGCTGTCATGTGATGTAACCCCTGCGAACACATCTAATACTTTACTCATGTTCTCGTCTTAAATCTTGACGGAGAAACCGTAAGTTGCTAGCTAGAAGGTTAACAAGAGAAACAAAAGAAAATCATAAACTCAAGAAACAAACCATGTATCATATAGTACCAACATGAAAGCACAACAAAATTGGGTTTTCTTTGTTTAGGCCTTTTAGGCCTCGCTTGTAACCAAAAAGAAAAAAAAAGCATAACAAAATTGGAAAGTACGAACCAGGAGGAGGATGAGGAGGAGGAGGGAAGTTGTTGGAAGAAGCATGAGCACACCTGGCTGGTTTAGCGCACAAGTTCCCCATAGTTCAACTCAACTGACCTGATGGAGAGAATGAAGCACACAGAGATGACCAAGTCTTGTCTTGTTGGGCATATATACATATACATAGGAAATGTCAAACAAGAGCAATCCGGAAATGGGTCCTCCCTCCATTCGGAAAGAGAGAAGAACAAACCGGTGAAGATTGAAGAAGCTAAGCTTGATTTGGTCAATGGAATTATATTTGCGCCGTTGAATCAAGTACTTATACTTGCAAAGCAAACAGTTGGTCCCACTCGACTGAAATAATTGGGTATATGGGACTTGACCATGGAATTCAGCGTAAATACTGGAAACTTCAGAGCTCTTATTATTATTATTATTATTTTTTCTTCTTTTTCCCCTACAAGTGAGAAATTTACACACCCAAAAAAAAAAAACTCTCTACGAGACTACGACCAACACTTGCCAATTGCCATAAAAAAAGAAGGCATAAGTGAGAGGATGAGCACTAGAACATCTCTAACAGCTTTTTATTTTCTTGATTTTCTCAATTTTAAAAAAGATCATAATGTTTTCTCATCCAACAACTTCCCTGTCTGTCTTATGTCACAATTGGACTGCAAGAGTACGTCGAGATAGCTTTGGCGACAACAAATTTATGCACTCCAACCAGGGCAGCTAGCTTGATGATGCAATTAAACGGTTAAAGAGTTAAAGTGGTCACCTGCATCGAACCTTCTCATTCCTATTTATTTTGCTGCTCTCATTCACTCATATCTGGCTTCTTTCTAGCTCTTTTTCAATCTCCATTTTGGGCAATTGACAAATTCTTTTTATTCTACTTGTTATCCTCATGATTTCCTTGCATTTTCTTCTTCCCAATTCATCTGCTTTTGAAAAAAATAAAATTATTTGAATTGTTGGTCCAAATAACATCTGTCTTTAGTTTCTTGTTTCGTCTTCATGCCTACCATGGACAGAACAAATCACCAAAACTTCAGTTCACATGAGCAATCAACTGGGTTTCACATTACAACAATTAACCATGTACAGATCATGCAAGTACACTAACCAGTCCTCAAACACACAAATGAGTTGTATGCACCGTGGCAATCACCTTTCCAACGAGGAAGAGTATTGTTCTCAGACCATAAAATCAAATTACAAACAAATCATTGCTATCACAAAGTTTTAGATACAAGAGGGAAAACAAAATTCAATAATTAGCTAAGAACAGGGGAAACACAAAAATAAAAAATCTAGTTACATTTCGAGAAGGACAAATCTACGGAGGCCCCTTAGGTTCCTAAAGGTGCTCTGTCATCTGGCCCAGCTAGCATGATCTGCCACACAATGTCATATATATGATATTATAGATCTATTTCAAAACAAGGCCTCAACATGTATACTAATATAACAATAAACATGCACAAATTACCCAAAAATTAACATACATTACAGTCGAAAGCAAATCTCCTCGCAAGCATGATGGCCGCATTTCTCTCTCGTTCTGATTCAAATGCCAATACAAAGGAAAGACCTTGCTTGACTTGCCAAAACAATGCCTGAGCTGCAGCATTCCCACCTCCTCTAACTCCGCACAGCTGAAACAAATAACAAATAAACATCGTAGACATTGTGTAATTGCATTAAAACAGGAATACCATTGTAAACAACCTTGGCATTTAGAAATCAGATTTTATATAAAATTAGATAGCACTGATACTGGAACATTTCCGATACAAAAAGTAAATGTCACTTTATGCACACATGGCTTGCCTATTATAGCTCAACAACTTAAACACAACTAGACTGAAGTTTCACTACTGTTCTCATAAACTGCATCATTCAACAGCTCAACTGTCCTATTTAACTCAAATAAGCAACAGATGCAGCAAAGCTGATGTAGCACAGCTGATGCAGAGATGACATTAGCATTCAAGCTTACTGTAATCATGATATACATTTTCTTTGTTGTTGATAATTTGCTCGACCTTGATTTCTAGAAATAAGTTATTGTCATTTGAACAACTCTAATAATTTGTATCAGCTGATTCAGTAAAAATTTGTCTTCTAAATTATTTTTTTTCCAAATTTCTTACATTCCCTTTCTTCTGCTGTATCAACAACATGCTTTAACCAAAAACATTCAAAAAAAAATTTGCCAAAAGAAGATAAATGCTAAAATATTATAAATTTTGTTTACACCCATCAATTTTGTTCTCTATTCTTAAAGCTAGAAAAATACATCAACTGGAAGGATCCATTTTAATACAGGATTACATAAAGAAAAAACATGTAAAATACCTGCATTGAAGCAGAAAAGTATTCTTTAGCAACGGTAGTCTTTCCCTTGCACAGTTTAATCCTCATCCTTCCCACATGAAATACATGAATAGATTCTGACAGATGATTAACACCATTCATCTGGGTGATTACTACCTGCAAGGTAAGAAACAAATGAGAGGACAAAGATTGTTGAACCTGATAAAAGAGAAGTTCTCTTGATTTGATTTTCACGTAGAGGGCTATAGCAACAAGCATAGTTGTTGTTTTAAAGCTAGACATAATAGAAACTTGGCGGACAAGCAGAATGACTGCAAATTTTTTTTCAACACCGCTTATATTTAGTTCTGATACTTTCAAAGTTAAAGATGTCCAAAAGAGCATTTATTCTTCTGGCACCTATCCCATAAATGATACATGGAAAGCAAATTTGAAGAGTCTACAACAGCAGAATTCGTTCCCATACCACACTAATAGGACCACCAGATAACACTACTATTGTTATTTAGACGACCAGACCTGAACTACTTGCACATTAACAAATAATTAGAATAATTGATTATAAATACATAAATAAAGCTCTAAGGTGTATAAATGATAACTCTGAACAAGATGGTTATAAAATATACATTGAACTCAATATCATGTTTCCGCACAAGTGCCTCTACATAACTTCCCAAACCAGCAGCTGCAGATTGCAGAGAACAACAAAAGCAATCATTTTAGCAATATTACACAGTGACATATTTGAACAACTGAAAAGAGAATAAAGAAGAGTAGAATGTATGGATTTAAAATACTAAAACAGGATGAAATATCTAAACCATACCGGGATCAATGGGACCAGCGGTGGTCAGTGTTAGTCTTTGGCCATTAAATACAATATCAGCCTGCAAGAACCACCCAACATCAAATGGCTCCGGCGCATATACTGATTTTATTGCTCCTGGCATAGGAAAAGGTTGAATGAGAAATGAACAGATATATTATGTGGAAGTTATAGCAAAGCTTTCGATCTATCATAAGTTTTTCACATTTTTCATTTAAATGAAAACCTCTGTGCGGATTTCCAATAGTGGTCAGTTGGATGCTCCAACTTTAACATGAGCAATTCATTCACATTAAATATGTTAAGAAAAGTATGCACAACTCGGACATTAAATAAAAAAATCATATATCAAAAACTAAAGCACTGTAACAAATAACTATCAAAAGCACATAGCAAAGACAAATTAACATTAAGGGTGGCAATCCTATTCAACCGACTAGTTTAAAATTAAACAATGCTTACTTCTATTTTAAAGATAAACAACCCGGAACACCCTTGTCCTACTATAATAATAAGGAAAGCATAAAGAGAAATATAAGCAGTTTCAATCATGATATATTTTTTAATTATGGAAGACAGATAAATCATATGTCCTTTGGAGTTTGAAAACTATATCGTTATATTTTAATTTTACAGTCCAAATAAGAAAAACTATTAAATAGAGGATCAAGAGTAGACCGCCTAAATAAAACATAAGAAATTATTACATATATACCTGATATAAGCTCCTTGTTGGCACCATCACACGATAGACGATACCACTGAATTGAGCATGTAGAAAGTTCTATTGCATCATCAGACAAAGACTTAATCCGCAAATATGAACCTAAAGCTTCAGAGCCATCTAGTTGATATGGTTGAGAACTTTTCTCCAAGCCCCTCTTGCTATTTGCCAGCTGAAAGGTATACCGTTAGGGAATTGGAAACATACAGTAGAACAGAAAAATAATGAAGACCAAATATAATGCTAACCCCATCCCCAAGGTTCAAAATGTCAATAGTAACAGAAACATCGGGGATTCAAATCAAATGATATATCATCATATGGATTGATACACAGGAATTAGTGGTAGATACCATAGGTCATAATTTATAAAATAAATGATGATACACCAAACATCTGACATACTATGGAACGGAAAGTGTGTCAACATCCAGAAAAGTATCGCATAATGGTATAAGACCAATGCCGGTCCATATAGTATACTAATCCCTATGAAACATCATGCATAAGGAAATGAGACTAGAACTTTAGGATAACATTGGGGAGTATAGCTATGTCCACAGTAGAAGAAACAAATAGATAAACAAATACGAAGATTATTCGACAGAAAGCATTGACCTATTCTCCAAAAGCTAAATTAATTGGCCAATGCAATTATGTTCCACCGAATAAAAGACAGCTTTTGTTAAGATAACCTTTTTACATCATGGATATTGGAACACTACTTGTTTAACTGATTCATGGTGATGGAACAGAAAACCAGTCTGAGCAAACTCCTTTACAACTAACACTGAAGCAAAAGGTTGAGTTGTGATTTTATGATATAAGAACTTATAAGCCATAGAAGATGATTTTACATTGAGAGAGTGAGGAAACGGTTGAAAACTAAACTATTATATTGTGACACGCAGTAGCAAATCATTGCACATAACCAACAAACATATCAATCTAGGATGAGGCATGTATGGTTTGTGTTATTATCGTTGTCTTTCTCAACTGTAACCTACTTATTTCATAAGAGAAGCCCAGGAACAGGAGAAGCAAGATAATGCAGACACAACAAAAAACAATAAAAAAAAACAAGAAAGTTACAAAGCTAAAGCTGAAGTGTAACCTCTATTAATGGATGGATTTGAACCACCCATAACGTCAGCATTTAATACACATGAAGACATCATGAATGCAACAACAAAAGTCATCAAAGTAGTGCACACCTTAAGAATAGACACAAACCTCTTTCTGAAGGCGAAGAGAATTTTCAGACTTTTGTGTGAGTTGTGCTCTCAAAGCTCGAAGCTCATGTTCCATGTCCATGACCTAGAATTCATGATTAAATTCTTCAAGATCAAAGAGAATTTAACATAATATATATAAACACTATAAAATTAACAAGCAAATAATTTGAAGAAATTAATATTAAAGAACTTTAAATTCAATAGAAAATATCCAAAAGACAAATAAATTATAGCAAATTATCAAAAGTCTATTTATGGACGGACCTGTGCAAAAATGAGCAGTCATATATGTGAAAAATATGATTCTTCGCAAAGTAACTAATGCTTTCGAATTTTATAATAGTACCATAAAATCATAAAGTAACTAATGATATTTTTGCAAGTCTATAAAGTAAAATGAAATCAATACGATTTAAAACTCACTTTGCTTGGTTGATGCAGCATTTTGATTCGCCTAGCCTCTTGAACCTCTTTCATCAGTTCGTCCAAGTCCTAAATATTTCATACAAATTATACTTGTCAAGAAGATGGTATATGAAGACATGTTATTGAGTGCTTCAAACAAACAATAAAATTAGAGAATATAAAAATATAAAAGCAACTACTGTCCGAAATGAGTATTCATCTGTCAAGGTGATAATGAAGCAGTAAATGTTTATATTAAACAAAAAGAAACAACAAATACACAAAAATATTAAAGAACAGAAAGCACACAAGTATCACTGTTGAGTGCTCCTACATACATGGAAATCATAAATGTAGACACGAGCTGCATGTTCAGGTTATCCCTTTCGATAGATTATGCAATAAACAGTTTGACTAAGTGTCAACAAATTATACAGTCCTGGACAAACCTGCTTCCCTGAAGCCTGTGATGTTTGTTCTTGCTCCTGAAGTGCTTCTTCCACTCTTTGAACAGCAGCTTTGGCATTTTCAATTTCAGCACGAGCAAAGGCTCTTTCTTCATCAACAAGCTTCTTAGCATCTTCTGAAGCCTACAAAAGTGAAGGATAAAAAATATTTCTCCAAGGGATCTGACCTATAAAGCATTAAACTAGAATGAAAAGGAAGCCCAAATACTTTTTAACACAAACAGAAGTGAGACAAACATAATTAATCCCAAGATCCTAAACTGACATGACTGTAATGCATGTATAATATAAAAAGACAATTCTAGATAAACAATTCCCACAGCCTCAATGTGAGTGAGTGTGTGTGCACAAGATCTTTCCCAAAAAGAGGCAGAAAAAGAATGACATCTCCAACCACTTTCTGATTGAAGATGAATAACTAAGGGATTGAAATGACCATGGACTGGAGCAACAAATGTGTACTTCATGTTTTACTCCTTCATAAGTTTTTTTTTTTCGTTTTTTTCTGATTTCTATTGACAGAGGACAGGTTACCTCACAGATTGAATCAACGACAACTACTTGGTCCATTATTTCACAACATGGTACGCATAACGAACCTGCATATGTTATTGATAATGAGAAGACAAAGAGGATGAATGAGCTTATCAGTCTCTTTTTATTAAGGAAATTCGGGCCACTTTCCGAATTCTGCTCCAAGACCAAATATGAGTAAATACAATAACAACTAAACCACTGAATCTGCAAAGAACAAACTTGTTGAAGAGGTTCGACCATCATTGACCCACGACCACGGGAAATGGTGCTGGCTGATCCACTAATTAAGAAGAAGATAACAATTGAAGAATGTTTTGGTTCTTGAACTCTTGGAATAATCTCTCTCTCCCACAACCCAAATTCTCAATATAGAATTCTCTAACACAACCGATGTCTCAAGCAACTCTGAAATCTCGCAACTGTCACTTATCCGCACATGGATATCTCTAAACGGAGTCCCATGAGGCACCTCCTCAATGTTGTATTTCAACCTTGATCTCTACATAGGGTCTCCACTGCACCCTTTTGAGTGAGTCTCTTTCAACCCACAAACTGAGAATCTTCATACCCTCACAACCTCTCTAAAGATGTCTTACAACCTCCGGAACAAAGCAATATCCCTAACTAAAGGTGTCCCTCAATCTCTTAATCTCCTATGATCCATTACTCGAACTAACAGGCCTATTCTGCCCACTAACTCCAAATAAGCAATATACTCAAAAACTCAAAATAAAAACAAAAACATAAATTAAGAGCGAGACTCCTCGTTATTGTATGTGTGTTCTTCTGTTTTGGTGCAACGAAGGTTTCCTCTGAATGAAAAATGAAAAATAAAACAAGGTGTACATACAAAGGCTTTCATTCAAAACTAGGGTTGAATCAAAAGTAATACCCAAGAACAAGGCAAAATTGGTTCTAGGGTAGACTCCTTATTCACAGTATGTATTCTTGTGCTAGCTTACTAAAAGTTTCTTTATTAGGAAATGCATAAACGGATAAACGAAACAGAATGCCATTCATCAAAGCATACAGATTGCCAAACTAGTACATAACAAATATCATTTAAATAATTTTAATCTAAAACAGAAAGAAAATACATTTGACCACTTGGCCTACATCAAATTACCTGCTTAAGAAAATTTGCTAGTTTCTTCACTTCAGCTTTTTCTTGCATCAACTCCCCTTCTCTTTGAGTTAACTGAACTGCTAAAGCCTCCACCTGCAACAAGCGATCATAAATTGGTAATTTATCGCTTCTTTTGAAGCTAATAAGTGCATGGACAAGGAACCAAAAAGATCAGGACAAATGGGGTGAAAGAATCAGTCAGAATTAGAACACCATTGGAACATGATTTGGTTATTGACTTGCTACTTGCTATCTTCTTCAATAAGCCAGAGTCTTGTGCAATTGTGAATTTCATGAACTGATAAAAGTGAGTTAACTACCCCCACGCAATAATGTGAGGCCCAGAAAGTGGAAAATGAGAGCCAAGATCTCTTGATGTGACTACATATGAAATGTGAAACTATTACGAAACTAAGAATAGACCATATTCATTAGAAGGTAGACTGATGTAAACTCGAAAGCTTTCAATGGAAGTAAGGGGAAAGGAATTGGCTTTGGTTCCTTACCTTGTGAAACCAATGTTACATACTGAAGTTGAAGTAAATCGTATGTGGATTTAGTATAAGTTTTTATTTTATAGAAAATTCTCTCTCTCTCTCTC
>NC_020492.1:30342865-30345787 GCF_000184155.1 Fragaria vesca subsp. vesca | reverse complement strand
AGTTGTACTATCTCTTTTGCAAACTCATCTAAAAAAATAATAATGACAATGATATTTAAACGAAGAGAGAGTTAATGTTAGAGGCCAATCAACATCAAGTGTTTTAATATTTTGTTTAACTAAGGAACAAGACTATAAAATACATTCAGGAGAATACAATAAAATTGACATATTCGGAACAACAACATGACCAACAAAAAATACAAACAAGATGCTACTGTATCCTTTCTGAGTAAATTTTCCAGCCAAATAGTTGAATGCTTAATTTGGTTTCCCATTAACACTTAAGAGAACGCATTGATACGTTGATTGAAGTTACTAAGAGAAATTCTGAAATGAAGCAAGATATACAACTAACCATTGAAATAGCTTCCTCCACATCATCCTTGTTTCTGCCCGCCACGCGTCCTTTTAATGATTCAAGAGCATCTCTAAGCTTCTTCAAAAGAACATGCTTTTCCAAAGAAGCTGCCTCTCTAAGTCTAGCCTTTACACATCAATAAAATAATTTAGAATTTGCAAACATACTTTATTTAGTTGTTGATGTTCAAATCTTCCCAGCGTGGGGAGGGGGTTGTATAGGCTATATATATATATATACCCCTACAGTGAAATAAATATATTAGTCATTTCACAACATAGTGTTCGCCTATTAGTGCACGTAGCATAAAGCTTTCTTTTAGTCCCGAAGCAAGCACACATAAATCAAAATAACAATTTCAAGACTCAAGACTTCCCTCGGTTCAGCATTCAAAATGTCAAAACAGATACCAAAGAAGCTGCACAATTTATTGTCAGAAAACAGGTTGACTAAAAACAGAAATGAGCTTAACCTCTTCAGACAACTTAGCAGTGGCAGCCAACCCCTTCTCGAATTTACTGGCAAGGTCCCGAACTGAAAGACGTTTCTGCTGTTCCAGTAATTGTGCTGTCTCGCGTGCAACAACTTCCTTCATTGAAAGTACCTTTTGGTCTAGCTTTCCCTCCACAATTTGATTGTTAGGTCCAATTTTGTAATCAGGAAATTGACTCGATGCAAAGGTTACATCAGCTGAAACTGGAGGAAAGGCATCCTTATGCATTGTGTCCCCAAAATCTCGGCCTACCCTCGTCATTTCTCCTTCCAACTTACAGTAACAACCACCAGAAGAAGCTAACATTAACAATGCAAAATAAAACAAATAAAGAAATATACAGTTGTGAACAGATGGGGGTCAAAAGGCCCAAATCAAACAAGTCCTAAGTCTACAAGCTTCGGACAAGTCATCTAACGTCTTGTTTCAGAATTGTTTCAGAATTGTCTCTGAAGAGGCTGACAATAGTCGATGGCCTGGACTTTCAACCATCTTTCAAACATTTGAAAGAGTAATAGTTTTCAACATTTGCATTGTCACAAGTAGAATTCTCAAAATTCTCCAGACTAGTCCAACTAATATTAACACCAAGTAGAGCAGAATCTAATATGTAAATACTTAACAAAGCAAAATAGTAGTTACCGATGCAGCAGTGAGCTGGAAGAGAGCGTCAGAACACCAGAAGTGGAACCCTAGCCTTCGTAGAATGCGTCTTGGCCAACTGTTCACAAAGACTTAACTGTACGGAACAATGACAAAGGTGTGCGATTCTCGGATCAGACCAAACTGCTTTGATCATCCAAAACCTACAGAAATCTACAGAGAGAGAGAGAGAGCGCAGCGCAGGCTGGGCCTCGGTTTGGTTGGTTTGGTTGCTTTTCAAAAGCAGACAGAACATGAGAGGAGAGACTTTGGAAAGCATCTGTCTCACATCTGCAGTTCCGCACACTATTTTAATTTCCTTTTTCTTTTTCTTTTTTGAAACCATTGAATTCAGAATGATGAGAATTTACCCGGTATAATTGAGTGGTCTCCTCTACGTGATTAGAAAGTCACGAGTTCTGCTCACGAAAGATTTAAGGGAAAATGTTCATTTAATTATTTTTTTTTTTTATATTAATGATAATTTTTTTTCATGAGCTTATTCTAATATAAGATAACATTTTTTATGTCCAAATGCATAAATTTTTATTAATGTTATAATAAAAAATAATTTTTGTATATTTTTAAGACAAGACCTTCACCACTTCAACATGTATAGACAGAGAATATTTTGCAGGAACTTCACCGGACTCCGGCCACCCACCGCGGGACTCCGGTTGCCAGTTGCCGGATTCTGATTGCTGGAAATTTCTTTGGTGGCCGTTATTGACCCCTAGTAACTCATATTTTCTCCGGTCGCCATATTCCGATCACCGGTAACTCAGTTACTGTCCTCCAGTAACTCGGATTTTCTCTGGTCGCCGGATTTCGATCATCGGTAACTCGGTTACTGACCTCCAATAATCAGTTACTGACCCCCAATAACTTGGTTACTAATCCCCAATAATCAGTTATTGACCCCCAATAATCAGTTACTGACCCCCAATAACTTGGTTACTGACCCCTAATAATTAATTTATTTCAGCTTATTGTAATAGAAAAGAAGAAATACTGGAACATAATCAAGTTATTGACCCCAATAATAGTTACTAACCCCTAATAAAATGTTGAAACATTACTGTGAGGTCCACAAGGGCATCCAAACCTCCAGCCCGTTGTCAAGGACCCAAGCCCAAACCAAAAAATTGCTTTGGGCACCCAAAGCATTGAGGGAACCATGTCCTGCAATAGCCCATATTGATCTCCAGATAACTGATGGTACTGTTGAGGAACGTTAAAGCCCGCCGCCTCCACCGTCGTTTCTCATCGTCATCTGAGGCTGCTGCGCCATCTGAAACAAATACTCTTGAGGAAAGTTAGGACCTAAAGACGACGTCGTCGCTGCAGTAGACACGTACATAGACGGAGGAGAGAAGAATGCATTGTGGTGGTGAGCCGCATTAATGTTGATGTTCTCTCTCTCTCT
>NC_020492.1:30324053-30342845 GCF_000184155.1 Fragaria vesca subsp. vesca | reverse complement strand
GAGAGAGAGAGAGCGAGCGAGCGAGAGAGAGGTGTGTCATAAGTTTCAGATCCGGTGAATAGAGATAGTCAGATAGGATAGTTGAATGAGATAAAGATATAATAGTCTTTTTCTTAAGAATCATTGAAATGAGCATAGATGTAAGATTTTCATTTAATGGGCTTTAATTACCTTTTTTTTTGTGCATTTTCCCAAGACTTAAACATAATATTTGAGTTGTTTATAAGTTAAAGATTCTCTTGGTACGTAAATGCACCAATGCCTTACAAAAGACAAAGTATTGATTTGGTTGCAATCCAGTTTTGATGCACCCAAGCTTCAATTTTAGAGTCCAACCAAGCTAATGCAATGGAACCAAAGCCGGCAGAGGAAGAAGAAAGGTAAGAATCTAGCAGATCACGACCATCAATATCTTCACAATCAAAGACTTAGCTTAATAATATGCTGGAAATAACTTGAGTGACCAGATATGGTCATTTATGGAAAACAAAGTGTCAACAATAATTATAAACAAACATGTCAAATACCCAAACCCCCATGTTATGTCCTTAAATTACAGCCAAGCCTTTTAAAATAGACATTTGTCTCATGTTCATTGGTTGTGGTCACCTTAAGGTGGCAAGCCCTTGTCACCGAAGTTGGGTTCTAATATGCTCATGTTTCATCACTGTGACATGTGATGACATGGGACTCCCATATACTCAAACATCTTATAGGTACATACCATGATCGATGAGAGAACCTCGTTTTCATCCATGTAGAAGGTTGTTTCATCTTCAGTCCCATGGTAGAAATTTACCTTATGTCCATAATCTGGCTGCTTGTTGCCATTGTGTATCCAAAATGGCCATTTTCAATCACTTAAAATTATGAGATGTAATTTGGAGGTCTCAATATCAACACTTTTCTTTTTACCATGTACCGTTCAGTAAGAATCGTATTTTCTGTTTTAGGGTAACTCACTTTGTGTGTACCTTGGTCAAATACTAATAGGAATTTACGATTTCGTGTAGTGATAGGTTTACCAGATAAAATAGGATTATGTTTCCCTACATAAATGAGGCTAGAATAATATACATCTCCGAATTACTAATATGAAAGAGCGGTTCAAGGTAAAATCTGAAGGAGACAACGGTTGTGTAACAAGAAATGGACTCGAGATGAAAAGTGGCTCCCCATAAAGGACAGGTTGCAAGGCTAAATTCAAGGTTAATTACAACAAGGTTGTAAGATTTTATGTTGGGAAAGTCGTTATTCCAGAGCAACATTGGATAACGCAAATAAGATGTCTAGAGTTAATTTATGTTAGACCACACCGTGCCTATGAGTACATGGTGTTGCAAGAAGGGTTTACTACTACAGTTGGAATCACCATGAAAGACCTTTACAACAAGCTTGACCAACAATGACGCACCACTCCATTCAACAGTGATTTTGAAGGCGCAGTGGCCTAAATGAATGCACTTGCAGCAAAAGATCCACACTTCTATTGTCGGTTCAATGTGGATGTCAAAGACAGGCTAGTAACCATGTTTTGGCAAGGGCATTCATTTGTTGATTATATGTGTTACGCTAATGTGTTGATATTCAATAACACACAAAATAAATGTTTATAAGAGGCCATTGGTTTTGTTTGTTGGGTCAAAAATCATTGGGGGAGTATATTGTTTGGTGTTGCTCTTAATGGGGATGAAATTGTGGAGACATATACTTGGGTGATCTGTTACTTTTTGGATGAAATGGATAGGAAAAGCCGAAGGCTGTGCTCACAGATAAAGATGAAGCCATACGTAGCGCAATTGAAGATGTGATGCTGCAAACAAAACATCGTCTTTGTGTTTGGCACCTTTCTAGAAATGGCAACACAAACTTGAAGTGTGAGAAAGTTGAAAGCTTTCAACTGATGCATGAGGAAATTTCAAACTATTATGCAATCTGATGTAATGTGGCAGGAGATGGTGGACAAATTTAAGTTCCAAAACACGCCTTCGATCACGATGATGTATGAGAAACGAGAAAAGTGGGCACACACATTTTCTGGGAACATTTTCATGACTGGCATATATGAGAAGCACGCAAAGGTTGGCATGAATAAGTTTATCAAGAACACTATCGGGACTGACATGAAGAAACTGGTGGATGTTGTTCCGATGATGGATCAGACTCTTATGAAATTGAGGAACAATCAAGTAAGAGATGACTTCATCACTTTAAACTCCTTTATTATTCTTCAAACTCACTTAAAAGTTTTGAAAAATCATGTTGCTTTTGTATACACACATAATGTGTTTAAGTGGGTTAAGGAGATTGACATAGAGATACTTGCTACAACGAGACACGGGCCATAAGTTACTGAAAATGGCCATTTTGTATACATAATGCGATCATGCTTATGGTCTTTAAAACTTTGTAATAACTCAGGTTCTCTGATTGATTGATGACTCTACATGAGTTTATCTAATGGAGTATAGTTGCATTATACACCTTCATAAGAGACATAAATTGGAAGAGTTTGCCATATTTTTTATGGGTTGTGTTACTAAATCCAATTTAAAACGACTAATCATAACCACAAGTAGAATAATGACAAATAAAAAAACTGTATACTTATGTCCTAAAATCATGGGAATGTTGTTCACATTTGAGGTGGAATTAGACATTGAGCATTTTCATATTTCACACTCTATACTATCATGGATTTCTATTAAGCCATTGTGAAAAAGAATGTGATCAAAGTAAACACTAAGATGCTTTCAACATGCTTAATATTCCAAATGGGAAGAGTCCTCCCTTATTTTGGTTAGGATGTCCACCATAATAATTTGATGAGTAATTTTAAATACACACCTCTAATCTCTTAATACACACCTCATACTTAATACACTACCCATCTAGTTTTCATTTCAATATTATACTAAATACACATCCCAAACTGCCTAAAATACCCTAAATATCTAAAACTAATAATAATTTGTATTTAATTTAATTATTATATATTTACTATTTCAAAACTCTCTTTACGTATTCTCTTTTATTTTCTGTTAGTTTTTTTTTGATCGGATTAGAAATTTTTTCTTGATATTTTTCAATTTATAATCAAAAGAGTAATATTATATTCGAACTCTAAATCTCCAATATAACATCAATCGGCTAGAATTTGAAGAAAAAAAAATATTGAAGATTCATAATTTTTTCAAAGTTAAGAAACTTGTAGAAGTACAATAACATAAAAACTGGTTTTTAGTCTACAAGATAAAAATTAAAGTTGATAAAAAAAACTATATGAATCAGTAAATAGTACATGTGATTATGATAGTAGTTGAAATTCAGGTGATGAATTTTAGAGAAAATGTTTTTATTTCTTTTCTTTTGATGTGTAGTAATAGTGTAGAAGAGTTAGATTTTAGGGAAAATGAAGTTTTTTTTTCCCTTAATAATTGATGGATGTTTTTATAATTAAACATACCTATAAATCTGATATGAAATATAAAATAATAAGGGTATGTATTAAGAGATTAGATGTATGTATTTAAAATTTCTCTAATTTGATACATGGTGTTGTGCAATGGTAAAAAAAAAAAATCGAAACGTGAAATTTCTTGATCTTCGATTATCTTCACACTAGTTACTTTCTAGTAAGGGAGTTTATCTCATGAGTGGTGCTGTTAATACATCAATTTTTTACTATTAACACATTTTTTATATGGTGAGAATCAATCATCAATCAGATTTAAGTGGTAAATTTATAAATAAAATAAAAATATGTTGATAGAAAAATAAATAATATCTGTTAATAAAAAAAATAGTGTGTTAATAGCAAAACCATTCTTTTTTAATAATATTGATGGGATTACGAAGACGATTGATTAAATAAGGAGCGCCGGATTGGTAAGTAATATGCTAAAAACGGACAAAGAAGAATAACAAGAATGTGCGCAGAAATTAGATTCCTTTGATAAGAGGAGAGAGAGAGAGTAGATGCGGGGTGCAGTAACGCCATGGCTTTTTCTCAGTTTGTCCTCGGCCCTAGTCCTTGTCCCCCCAACCGCGGCCGCAGATTACGTTCAAATCTCATGGTTTGTGGCAGAAGACAAGTAGAGATAGTGTACGATCCTGATGAAAGGATAAACAAGTTGGCAGATAAGGTGGAGGTTTCAAGGCTCTCCCTCTTCTCGCCTTGCAAGATTAATGTTTTCTTGAGAATCACTAACAAAAGAGACGATGGGTTTCATGACTTGGCATCCCTCTTTCATGTAATAAGCCTCGGAGATGTGATTAAGTTCTCTTTGTCTCCTTCCAAATCCAAAGATCGTTTGTCGACCAATGTATCAGGGGTTCCCCTTGATGATAGGAATTTGATTATCAAGGCTCTTAATCTCTACAGGAAGAAGACCGGCACCCACAATTTCTTTTGGGTAGGCACTCATCATGCTTTGTGTTGTTGATTAGGGTGCTGCAGATAACTTCACATTATGTTTGTTTTTTTTTTGGGCAGATTCATCTCGATAAGAAAGTGCCTACAGGAGCAGGACTTGGTGGTGGAAGCAGCAATGCTGCAACTGCGCTATGGGCAGCAAATCAGTTTAGTGGTAGTCTTGCCACTGAGAAGGAGCTCCAAGAATGGTCGAGTGAGATTGGTTCCGATGTTCCCTTCTTTTTCTCTCAAGGTGCAGCCTATTGTACTGGTCGTGGTGAGGTATGTTTTGACCAGATGGCTCTGCTATTGGTTTGCTCTTCGTTTTGGTTATTACACTATGCAGAGATAATCTAAACAGTTGTAATGGACAGTTTCTGTTGTAATTCATGATTACTCATTCCCTTATCTATTCGGGGATAAGAGTCCCTTGCACAACTTTCTGTTGATCAAATTTTTACGTAAGAACACTCAATAGTGTTACAACTACCCTTTGGTCTGGTGATATTCCTCTCTAGACTGTTGGAGGTGATTCGAAGTTCAAATGCCTCCCTCAATATTGTATTACATCAAAATTGAGTAAGAAAACAATGAATTAACAACTCAACAAAGTCAAAAGGTACTTCTATTTTACATTCTAGATGGGACAGGAACCCGAGAAAATAGAGTCACTTTTTAGCTTATTGTGTATAATGGACTCTTTCTTTAGTACTGCTTTCATCGTTTTAAATTTTAGAGAGACTGCCTTAATATGATTTTGAGACGCCACAATTTCAAAGGCTATGTGGTAAATTTTGCATTTCCTAGCCTCCTTTTTTTTTTTTTTTTTAACGGTGTCTCAAAATCTTATAACGACAGTCTTTTAGCATCCATTGGACTTCAATGGGTCTCAGGCCCGGTCAATTTTGCTTCTATAGGGTTTGGGTGTTGATTGTTGTCCTTGAATTTAAAGTCTCATATCTCAGGGATGAGTTGAAATCATGTGTTGTCCTTCCTACAATGGTATAATTTGCGAGCTTTTGAATGTTCAGATTGTTCAAAATATTCCTCCACCTGTACCCTTTGACATTCCGATGGTTCTTATAAAGCCTCAGCAGGCATGTTCAACAGCTGAAGTTTACAAGGTACTGTAGATTTGATACTGTGAGTGGATTATCATTTAGCTTGATCAAAATAATTTGCCATCATTTGTTAATAATCTTTTTTATTTTTCAGCGCCTGCAGTTGGATACAACTAATAATGTTGATCCTTTAAAATTGCTGGAAAGAATCTCAGTGAATGGAATATCTCAAGATGTTTGCATCAATGATTTAGGTATGCATTCGTGAATGATACTAAGAAAACTTGATTTCTCATAAAGCTATTATCACTAGCCAATTTGTGATATAAAATTAATTAGGGAAATTATAATTTTTGGGGAAGTTCTGGCATTCAAATTCCTGGCTTCGTGCAGCTCAATCCTCCCATTTGTTCCTTTCAAAGGCAAGTCCAAACGTTGAAGACATTGTTGGGATATAAAAAATATAAAAAATGCAAGCCAATTCTAACATTCAATACCTCTTTTATCTCCTTTTTTCCTCCTTTGTTTTTGTCCTATTTTTTAGTCCCTTGTGTCCTTTTCTTTTCTAATAACTTCTTTAATATAGTTAACCTGCCTGTTCGCCAATAGCTGTTTTCTAATATCTTGTTCATATATATTGGACAAAACTTTGGCACTAGATGGCCGCTTCATCCATAGTTAGAGAACCCTGCCTGTTTTAGCAAGTAGGTCTAAAGCAAGATTTACAGACTGCCGCTGCTTGATATTTTCTCAAGTATCAAAAATAAGTTATTGACAAGTTTTAGTTGTAATTCATTGCAGAACCTCCAGCATTTCAAGTTCTCCCCTCTCTTAAAAGATTGAAGCAGCGAGTACTTGCTGCCAGCCGTGGACAATATGATGCTGTTTTCATGTCTGGAAGGTACATTCATCGCATCACCTATGAAGATAATTATTTAAATGCTGGTTTTGGTATTAGTTTCGTTAATCTAATTGCCTGATAGATATTACAGAGTACAGCTCCATAACTGTAACATGTAGTGTCACTTGCACATAGGATTTGAATTTTGTTACATTGGGATTGTGCACACAAATCACTGGTTTCCTGCTCTTAATTGCCAAAAGAAATGAGGCCTCCAACTAGTAATATCTACAAGGATGAGTATATATTTTCGGTCCGCTGAACATTTATCATACAGTTATATAGGAGGTCAGGGTTCCAATGCCTCCAATGCTCCACTTCCCATTCCTTTTAATATTCCTTATTGTTTGAGTCCCCTTATCTGTATGATTCTGTCTGCATCTCCGTGTGAAGGTTGGGGGTTGTAGGTGAGGAGGAGTTTAGGTTCATGTTCGTTTTTCCTTAAGCTGCTGATTTACTGGTTGCCTAAGACCATATCAACATGCATGCATCATGCATATAGAACAAAACTTTGCATACTCAACTTGCTGAGCAATTACATGCCTGAAAATCAGTTATCAACTTCACATTACTTGTACAGTTATTGGATGTAATCTGCGGTTTAATGAAATTTTGGTCTTCTAAACAAACTGGGAATGGTTCTGAAGGTATATCTACCTTCTTTTGACACAAAGTATATAAAGTTCATATTGATGGGGATTTATTGTCGATAGAGGTCGACTATTACACATTCATATGCTCAGGTTGTTTAATTAGCTTATTTTAAGGCTAATTTTAGGAGCAGATTTGCATCTTCATGTGTAGTGTCCGATATATGTACCCATGTATCTATTAATCTAGTAACATGAAAATATGATCAAGTTCGTTTGCAATTCATGTATTTTCCTTGGCAACAGTAAGGGAGCATTATTTGTCTCGAGTTTCAATTTGAGGGAGCTGTCAACTTGTAGTCTCATTATACTTACAGACTTGTATTAGATGAATAGACGAATTCATGCTGTGAAATGTGCAACTGTTGACTGCCTTTTTGATCAATATGGCATTTGTTCATTTCCATGTTCTCAATATTCTCGATGCAGTGGAAGCACTATTGTTGGGATTGGTTCTCCAGATCCTCCTCAGTTTGTATATGATGAAGACGAATACAAAGATGTGTTTTTGTCAGGTCAGTTACCGGTGTAATTATTTCCAGAGTGCAGCATCAGTTACTAACATCCATAATGTTATAACAAATCATCAATTCAATGCTTTATGATTCTCATGAAATGCTGATTGAAATAAAAAAAAAAGGTGACTGTAAATTTTTTTATCATCATACCCCATACCGGTATAGGAATTTGAATTAATAGACAAGTAGACCAACCTGTGATCAATCCAAATGATTTATGTGTAATAGCTTGACATCTGTTTTCTGTTTTTTTTTTTCCCACCGAGGGAAGGCCTCAAAAGCCAATGCTCTATTCTCTGTTTCACTTTCTAATTGTCTTGCATCAACTTACCCAACATTAATTGTCTGACAAAATTGGAAAGTAGTGTTAAGATGATGTTAGTCCATCCCAAGCATGTTACGGTGTTGGCGGTGCGCTAATCATTTATTTGTAGTCACAATTTGGAGCACTTCATGCCCTAAGGGTCCCATTAGGTCTGAAAATAGAAGCCAGGATAACACTCGCTGTTAGGTGAAAATAAGGAGGAAGAGAGCAATTAGCATGGAACCTGAATACTTTCTGGCCTATTTTGTTTGAATACCTACCTTTGTGCTTGTATGCAATGAACAGGGAAAAAGCTGTAAAGATTCTTTGCAGGTAAAGTATATGGCTTGCCCTGCTTAAAATTTTGTTTTATCGTTCATTAGAGTTCTTTTGTGCAGAGGCCAACTTCCTCACTCGTGAAGAAAATCATTGGTACAGAGAACCTTCTTCCAGAAGTGCTAGTGGCCAATCCTCTGATCTTTCCGAGTCTATTCCTTGATTATCACTCCCCTATGAGAGAACTAAAATAACCTTTATAGTAATAAAGTCCGATCTCATTTAAATTTGGCTTATTAATCTTGTGAAGTTGTGATCTGTGAACAAATCTTGTGCTTTGCTAGATATTAGTTAGACAACATGTGCCCATACTATTTTACTTTTCTCCTTTTTTTTTTTGTTTGCTTTGTATTGTTATTAGTTAGGTGTGGCTTTATGCCGGCAATAAAACCATACCACTCTATGGTAGGGTGACGTGAGCTTGGCCCCAGTAGGCGCACTGTGTGCTTGGGCTGGCCAAGCGAGACGGTAAACTGTTTGTTTAATCAAATGGACGCAACCTCCTAGGTGCATGATGAAATTGCAAGCCACAAGATTTATTTCCATGTGGCAATGTAGTGGGAGAGCTGTGATATTAGGAATGATGTTTCTTCGATATAGAGTTATCTTTCTGGTATGTATCGTAATGTCAAAGCAAATGGAGTAGCCATTTGTGCATTTTTTACTAATTGGTGGTTTTTTTTTAGAAAAGAATTGGTGCTTGTTCTAATACATAGAGAAACTCTAGAAAAGAGAACGAGAGTTTGAGAGAAAACCCTAGAGAGCATCCTTCCCTGGCGGCGTGCCATCTCGCCATCGTCGAACAGGCCTTGTCGGCCCTGTGTGGGTGAGGAATAAGCCAAACTCCCAGATAGTGGTCCTTGATCATGTCGGGAAGTTTTGGATGGCAGTTTGCAGGATGTGGAAGGGTGAAGATGCGGCTGTGGCTAGGCATCAGGATACACACCGTCGTGACTCTGACGGTGGATGGGTGGTGGAGTGGTCGTAACGGTGCGGCTCTGTCTTGTAAGGGTCGTTCAGATCTATTGGATATGATCTTTGGTCGGGACGGTTGGGCAAAGGCGACGTTGATCTCTGGCGCGAGGGGTGACAAACATGGTTGGAGGAGCAATACAGTGTGCCAGACGAGGCGGCCGGCGTTGCGATCGACCATATTGGGTTGGCAACATATCTTCTCTTTTCATCGTGTGTAGAGTTTTAGGCGGCCTGGGCTCATTTTTTGGGCCCGACTTAGGTTGTGTTGCTTTTAAGGTCAAGTTATTTATGTTTTTTAGTTATGATTTACTTTACGTTGTTAATAAGTCCTAATCTATATTTGGTCTATGTGGGCTATGTCCCAGCTTGCACGTCTTGTGTACCATGTTTGCTCTGGGTAAGCGGCGAGTTTCTTACTTCGTCAAATGGTAGCAGCCTTTTACAGGCAAGATAAAACTTGGTGTCACTGGTAAAATATCTAGTGGCAACATAGTGGAAAAACTGATAGAAATTATACTTATGGCTCTGCAAATGGAGCAATATCTTTCTGGTATGTCGATATTCGCTAAAGTTGTAAAGCAAATGAAGTTACCAATGTTGCGTTTTTTGTTAAATGGTGCTCGTTAGAATACATAGGCTGTGTAAAGACTCCTAATAGTAATTTAGGATATGTTCACACTATGGGGTTTAGGCTCAATATCCCTTTTTGTGTTTTGCGGTTTCATTTATGGTTATGACTCGAGGGCGGTCGTCCTAGCTTGTGTTAAAAAAAAAAAAAAAAAAACTACATGGCGAGTCTTGGTATTGTTTTATGATGTTTAATTTATGCCTATTATCACTTCAGGTTTTACTTCATTCATCAAGGCTTGAGAGTATCCATAACAACTCCCATTTTTAAATTTAAAAAAATATTACTTATAAACCACCAGTTAATTATTTTAGTTTTAATATCCTACTTGAAACAAAGTCTCAAATTTTATAACATAGTATCGTTTGGTCTAGTGGCATAAGTCTCTTCTTATAAGTGAGAGGTTATGAGTTCGACTCATAATAAACTTGTTGTAACATATTAAAAACAATAGAAAAATAAGAAATTAATAAGGCTTAAAAGACAGGTTTTTAGGGCTGAGCCGGGTTTGGTCCTAAAAGGCTTAATAGGGTAGGATTGGGTTTCATTTGTTTGACCTTTGCCTTACCCTAACTGAAAAGAGTTAGGACCGGGTAGGGCTTTGGCCTTATATGGTAGGACGGGTTTTTGAGCGGCTAGGCCCGAAGGGGTAAATTATGAGGCTACCTGGACTAGTGTCCTTTTTTTATTTTTTTTTATTTTTATGAAAGTCTGGACTAGTCTCCTTTGCTCTGATAAAATGCATTGAGAATTGAAGAGTTTCCACAGCCGACAATTAAAAACTTTTTTGTTTTGTTTGTTTGAAAAGTTGATTAGTAGGATAGTGGAAACGGCGAAACCCGAATCGGAGTCCCCAGCAGCTATGGGTTCCGATGCTGATATGGAGGATTACAGATGAGGAGGCCGAGGAAGAGGACGTTGACATTGAGAATCAATATTACAACTCCAAAGGTAATGTATTTTCCACCATTGTTGAAAGCTGTTTTCCAATCTTTGGTTCAGGTATGGTTGAGAGTGATCCTGAAGGGAGCACTTTCAGGATTTTAGCAAGTAGTTGGCATGGAGCCTGACAAGGCCGAGTGGGGATTTAAGGCTTTGAAGCAAACGGTATCGTCTCGGGAGGTATAAAGAGATGATGGCCTCATACAGGGTCATGTTGACTCGAAACTAGAGTGAGAAATGCATAAACAACATCATGGATTTTGTTTCTGGATCTGCTACTCCCAACTTTGGTCTCCTCCAAGACTTTTATCAGACCACTCTCAAGGCCCAAGAATGAGAGGCCACTGCAGCTTGGGCCTATAAGGCAATTAGTCTTTATTAAACCTACAGTCATTTTTTGTGATTGATTGCTAGTTTTAGTACCTACAGTCAAATATGTTTTTGTTTGTTAGCGATGCAAATTACTTATGTTAAGAATCTTGAGGCCACTGCAACTTGCCGATGCAACTGTTTACTTCTGGATGGAAACTAGGTTGAAATCGAGGGCTACTCGCAGACTATTAATTCCCTGATGGGAATTATTGTACTTAATGTCTTGGGGTTGTCTTTCAGCCAATGAACTGGGGATATATTCCTGTATTAGTACTACTTATTTATCATACTGTATTGATTTCTTCATCTTCAATATGCATGGCCTGGCAGATATTTAGTCCTGGCTAATATGCTGATGGAGTCCGAGGTTAATCCATTTGATGGTCAAGAAGCAAATCCGTAAGTCCTGATAAGACTCGCTTTCTTTATTGTAATTTTTTTTTTTTTTCTTTTCCGCTGTCTTGACTATTTCAGTTTCACAGATATAAAAATGATCCTGAGATCTTGGCAATGACAAATCTGATAGCAGCATATCAACGAAATGAGATCTTGGAGTTCGAGAAAATTCTTAAGGTGGGGTGCTAATTTGTCCTCTGTGAAGTTTCGCTCTTCCTTTCTGCCTCGCTTCCCTCAATTGAGTTTCTACTGTAGTACTGTTATGTGTTCTTCAGAGTAATAGGAGGAGAATTATGGATGATCCATTCATTCGAAACTATATTGAAGATTTGTTGAAGAATGTTAAAACTCAAGTTCTTCTTATTATTGTTAGGCTTACCAATTATAATAGAAAACTTAATATTTTCTTTAAATGAGTGCCACCAATTCATGTTCATTGGCAAAAACTGCCGCCATAGATAAATAATTGGGAACCAGGTGTATTGAGAATGATAAGATACATATTGCTCAAGACCTCATTCTATGTGGTACCAGTTTCCTTTGTTTCTTGTCACGGCTGAGTTGAGTTTCAACTTCCTTACCTCTTTTCTCTTTGCCTCTTTGTGGTCAACATGGCCGGTGAGCTATGAATAGATGTGATTATGAGCCTTGTTGTATAGATGTTTACCGGTAAGAATTTGTAGGTTTGTTAAATATTGTCAAGTAAAGTATTTTGGAGCTTAAGTTAACCGCTTTATAACAATTGTGTCATATTCCCGGGTGAGATAAATCACCTGTGCCACCCGTCATAATTTGATAACGGCGCGCGGTCTTGGGCTTGGGCTTTTTCTTCTTCGCTCGCAGCGGAGGAAGGCTATCTCCGACTCTTGAACTCTCTCTCGATCTCTCTTCTCCGTCTCTTTCTCTACCTCTTTTTCCATCGATCTCTCCGATCTCTTCAAGCAAGGATTACTTTGATCGAAATCCAAACTCAGGCTCTCCAAATTTCTGATTCAAGCAGGTCAGTGATCAGATATATCCCAATTATGGTTTTTAGGGTTTCAGCTTTGGAGAGACAATTTTGGTATTCATTCTTGCTGGGTTCTGTCTGATCGATTTGAATCCTAATCCTATCAAAACCAACGCTTAGGTTTTGCTTCTCAGCTGCCACGTCTTTTGATTTCTTTGAAATTGGGTTTGGGCTCTTTTTGTTTGAATTTTTCTTATATGCCTTTAAGTTCCTTATTAATTGTCATTTTATGATTGTCAATCTGGAATTTTGATGCTTTGTTTCAGACGTTGAAGACTCAAATTTTCAGTTCATGTTTTCGGTTGTGTAAATATTGGAATTTTATGGATTTTTTTTTGGCATGTGAAGGCTGCTGCGTTTCAGAATTTGGTTGAGAAAAGAAGCCATCTGGGTTTTTTTTTTTGGATTGGATCAACCATACTGTTACCGGTTAGTTGAAGGTATTTGATTGGTCTTTTCTTATTTTTCTTCAAATTTATGAATGATAGTTGCTCATGAATACATTTATAAAACTTTTCCTTGCAAATGTGAAGAATCCTACAGTATGAAACCGTGGAAAAGTTAATAATATGCCAAGTCAAGATTATGGAAAAGTTAATAACCTTGCAAACTGATCTGGGGTTTATATTGAATGTTTCAACTTAAAGTTTGTAGCTTTGGCGGATGATATGGATTTGAGAGCTTAGTGTTTAGAGAGGAACAGATTATGATTGCTTGAACATGATGGGTTTATTGTCTGGGTTGATGGTGGATTGTGTTTTGGGAGATGGTTCTAGCTATGCTTTCATCTCTTAAGAATCTTATCAGTTTTCGTTCGTCTTTGTGAAGTTGAGTTTTGATGTTTTTGTTTTCGTCAGAACCCATTGGATTCTCAAACCCTTTCAACGAAGAGATGGAGATAGAGGAATTTGCGTCTTGATTACAATCCAATCAGGGTACTTCTTTTTCATTCAACCTTCATTGTATTGTGTTGGATTTCAATTTGTAGGTTTTTTTTGTTGTTTGTATCAAATTTCTTTTGCGTTCTGAAATTTTGACAGTAATTGTTGAACTTTCTTTAATTCATGTCCTAGATTACTTATTCCGCTGGACTCTTGAATATGCAAAACACAAAGCTATTTAAGGTGGAGGTTTAATAGGGAAATCAAAGATATGCACCAAGTTTATAGGTTCTGATAAATAGCATTACATTATGCCATTTTCTTATTTACAGACATTTTGTAAGAGAGATCTCTAAGTCATCTTCAGAGAAATATCGAGTTTGTAGGGCGACAGAAGAATTGATTTCTCTTCTCTGTTCGTCTTTTTCTTCAACGCTTTGTTTTTGTATCAGTCAGTGTTAGTTCCATTTTGGTTCTTTGCTCTTCTTCTTCAGTGTTGCTTTCTATGTCTAACAGTTTCATCATTGACGACACGACAATGTTAATATGCAGCCGATCCCTACGATTTGGCCTTCTAAATATCAGTTTGTGGGTCAAATTTGGTTTATTTTGGGCGGGTCTCAAATCAGATATGTTTAACCTCATAAACCATATAATTCATGTGCTTCAAATTAAAAATTCTTTACTGGTTGGATTTTGTATTTGTTGCTTTGATTTTGTTGAAAATAAAGTTTGTTCGTGATGAAAGAGTGTATCATAAAGTTTGTTCCTTTTCATTGAAGTTATTTGTTTTGGATCTAAAGTTGTTTTCTTTATTTCTTTTTGTGGGGTGTCTGATTTAGTTTGAATGTGATTTCAATTTGATGTTGGGTTAAATAGGGTTTCGATTTTGAGTTGGTTTAGTCTCATCAAATCTTACAGGTGTGTTCTGAAATGAGTTCAAGGATGGAGAATTTGGGTGAATGCTACACATCAAGGCAGGTTCGAGAAAAATGGATTACAATTTATGCCCCAATAGTCTTTTTTTCCCCCTCTCCTGTAGGATTGGAGTTTTGATATGGTATTGAGTGTGGTTCATGTCTCATGCAGAATTACAACTTTGTGAAGTTTTGAGACCTTTAGACTTTTACAGCAATATATTGCAACAATATCTTGGTAAGTATTTTGCTTCAGTTTTTCTTACTTCTTGAGATTCGGAATCCAATATCCAATTCTTTTTTCAAAATTCTGTTTGCATGTTGGTCATTTGGTTCGGATTGAAATTTTTTGTTTTCTTGCAGGGTTTTGATTTTGCGTGGATAGTGGCTGTGATCATTTGAGGTTTCTCTCATCCTATCAGGTATATTACTGTCAGCTTCTCTCACCAAGCAGTTCTTTCTCTTCTTTCTTTTCCGTTTTTGTTTCTTAAATTTATTTGGGTTGGATGAATAGAATGAAGGTGGTAATAGTAGGTACTCAAATTTTTGATTGATGAGTCAATTGGTTTGATAACTACCGCTGGTAGAGGCATGTGAGTTTGAGTTTTTCTTCGTTAGAAGTAGATATCAATTACAACAGCAAATTCAACTTCCTTTCACTCTGACTAAAAACAATTTTTATCTTATGAGTTTTCCTGTAGAATCAGAGATCAACTCAAGAAAAGGAAAGAAGGAAGAAAGAGGAAGTTTCAGCCGTCGACTAATACAGGTAATGGAGCAATAAGCATCCATCTCCATATATGTTCCTTTCCATAAAAGTTATTTGGTTTAGATCTAAAGTAGTTTTCTTTTTTTCTTTAATAGCACAGTTTATTTTTTTTGGGTCCTCTTCTGATTCTGTTACTTTTTTTTTTTCCCTTCATTTCATCAGTAGAAGTACAACATGAATGAGTATAAGTAAAGAGCTTGAATGAGTTTGTATATGTAAAAACTAAAAGTAACATGCCTTTACAATTTTAGGCAACAAATTGATGTTAGTTGATTTTCCATGTTGCTTTCAGGTTGCAATGGAGTTTTTGGAATGAATTGGAATTGGTATTTCAAATAAATGCTGAAGTTATGTGAAATCACTTATGGGAAAAACTTCAAACTCTACTTCGTGGTATGTAAAGTTGCTTACTTTTTCTTTTCCTTATAATTTCAATTCCCGCCTAATAATTTAAATTCCCACGGTTTAGTCTTAGAGAATTGACTTCAATTTATGATGCTTGATGTGTATATTTTCAGGTAGTGGCTGAATAGTATAAATAGGGTGAGACAAAGGGAGCGAAGGGTCTCTGGACTACAAATGATCAAGCATTGATGGTCTTTCAAAATCTGTAATTAAATTGTAGGTCTTCTGCTGCAGCTATGAACGTATATTCTTTGGCTATTGTGGTTTATTGATCCAATTGTATTTAGAATGCCCAACAGGCCAACACTAAACCTAATTAAACTGTTATGGTGAGGATTGAAAAAAAAGAAGATGATCTAAAAAGAGTTAAGTAATTATATATGGAGGCTGTGTGTTTTTTGTTCCGAGTTCTCTATGTTATGTTTTTTTAGTATGGTTGTTACAATATCATATATTGAGGTTGTGGAGAAGATTACAAGGGACGATATTGTTTTTAGTTGGTGCGTCTGTTTTTGGCTCTTGATAATCCTTTCTATCTCCTTGGATTTCCTTTTTTTATTTTGCTTTTCAGTTGATGTTCTGATATTATTTTTCTTTGGTGTTGAATTCCTTCTTTTTCTTCTCTACTGTTCATGCTATTTAGTGAAGAAGAGCTATTTTGTATGTATGATTACAGGTTAGTGCTGACCGGAAAACCTCTTTCATTTGGAATTTTGCAGCCAAATTGTTTAGCAGGTATTCTATTAACTGCTCTCATGTACTACACTATCTCTTATTGTGTTTTTTAAATTCTCCACTTTCCCCTCAATTATCCCAAAAGTGTATCCAATCACTAATTCAGGCTAAGATAGATATATATCCCCTGTGTCTATTGGTTTTGACTTGGTGATATCTATAATTTACCGAGTTCATTCTATCTATAGTTGTAGCCCTGGACTATAAATTAGATTGTTAGAACTAGGAAAAAAAAAAAGTAGTGGCTGATCTCAGGATCTAAACATGGTAACATCTGTAGTTGACAGAAGTTTGCCAGATATGATGTTTAGTTGTCTTTGCATGTGGGAAATGAGATAATGATATGTTCATATTTTCAATGTGGGACATATTGAAATTGTCAAGTGTATGGCTATCAGATGCAAAAAAAGTCTTTGGACAAGGAAATAGTTTAGGCGCAGAACTGTTATCTTCTAAAAAGTTAAGGGAAATATGGAAAAAAATCAGTGTTATAAATTAGGCAGATCAATGCATTTTACTTGAGAATCTTAAATATTTTAAGAAAGGAATTATCTGATGGTAGCAAGTATCATACATGTGCCTTCAAAAATATTGGTATCACACAAAGTTCTATTTTTTTGGATGTTGTGTAAAAATGTAGGAAGGGTGTCTCTACAAGGAAGAGAATCTAATTCAACTATGTGAATTATATTGTGAATGTTGATGTAATTACCTTGAAGTTTTGTTCTTTTTGGTTAAGAATGAGAAGGAATTGAGGATGTCATGCAGTCACAAATATAACTAAGTGGTCATTTCTACATTACTCATTTTTCTTCTTTCTTCTTTTCGCTAATATATTGCTAAGTTACATAAGTAATAATCTATGTTTTGGTTTGATTGGCTCTATAGAAAGGATGCAGGACGAAATCAGATGTGCCAAGACTAGATCAACTCTATAGTGCTACGTACACAAGATTATTGTCTGTTACTGTTTTTGTATTAGCTCCACTGTCATTATAACATATGCGACTATAATCAACATAGTACAAAATAGCTAGTTTAAGTACTATAGTGCCTGGCGCTGCTTACTGTAGACATTGCGAACAGTGATGGGCCTGGTGTTGGGCCTTGATATTCGCTGGTCTCTTGCCGCGTGTCTCTTTGGCCTCCGTGTGTCTCTTCCCTTGCTTCCTTTTTTTTTCCCTTCGTCACAAGAGCAGAAAGCGACCGAATGAGAGAGGAGATCAAACCAAGCTAATCGTTTTGTGCGATCACTTCGATTTCGCTTATCACTATTGTGTCGAGTTTGGGTTTCAATCAAGCATCCAAGATAATGAGGTTTTGGGTAAATTTGGGCTTCGTAAGCACTGTGACTACCAATCAAAATTCAAGAACAACACGCACCTGGTAATTTGTATGGCAACAAATTCAATCTTCAGTGTGTTTCAATGTCTTCATTCTCAAGGATTTCGAGACCAGAGGAGAGCAAGGATTTCAGGACGATTTCGGGCTGAGGTATTTGAGCTTCTTTCTTCTGCTTCGTTCGATTTCCATTTGTGTTTTTCATTGTTAATTTCATATTCCGTTCAAGGTGGAATCAAAGACCGAAGCAAGGATTACGGTACGATTCGGAACTCAGTTATTTGGGCTTCTTTGTTCTTCTTCGATTCTTGATTTCATATTCCGTTCTTTCGACCAAGATTACGGTTTTTTTTTTTCACAGATATCGATCAGTCTTCGCGTAATTGCTTTGAGAAAGTTTTCAGATTTTGTTTTGGGAATTGGTTTTTGTATACTGGGTTTGTCGATTGGTATACAAATTTAATCCATAAAACAAGTTTGGTTGCATGTCCACTTATGCATTACACAAATTAAGCACTAGGTTTGTGTTTTATGGGTTTACTCTTCAATTTCAATTTCAGTCTGCTCTGTTGTTGCAGGTGGAAACTCTTTTTGATCCTTCTGATCAAGTTTTACAATCAAGCTAATTGTATTCTTGGTATATCAACTCTGAAAAAGGTAGCTCTCTCACAACTCCATTCCATTTTCCTTTTCTTTTTTTTGTTTTACCACAAATCGACGATATGATCTTGAAACCTAGGAGTTCTATGTGACGTTCATTAGTTTGATAGCAGTAATTCCAACTCAAATTCAGTTTTTGATTAATGGAATGTTTAATATTCTGTTTGAATTTACATATCAGGCAGCTGTATTGGGATGGATTAAGCCTAGGATTGAAGAGTTGGTTTATAACTTTGCACATGCTGCTATAGTTTTATTTGTTAATGTCATGATATTGATGCACAAACATATAATTGGTCGAAGTTTCAGTATCTCTTGCTATACATGGTTAATGTAATTGTCAGATTGGTACACAGGCTTCTCTTTTTACCTCTTTTATACTCTGTTGTGGTTTCTAATGGGAAGTTTGAGACAGCTTTTCTAATTTTTATAGATTGTTTTTAGTGGCTCAACGAATAATGTATTAGGAAAACGGATTCTGAGATGTTGGGCTATGTTTTTCAGGTATTGGCAAAAGGTGCTGCAAAGCTGGCTATATATATATATATATATATATATATATATATATATATATATAC
>NC_020492.1:30320083-30324033 GCF_000184155.1 Fragaria vesca subsp. vesca | reverse complement strand
ATTTACATATGTGTCCGTGTATTCCTTTGTTCTAGGGACAAAATTGGATCAACATATGTGAAGTTGGGTAACACTAGCAAATTTTTTTTGAATTGGTACATTTCAAAATTTGTTTATGACTTAAAGTACATGTGTTAGTTGAAAAAAAAAAATATCAACTTCAAAATAAAGCTGCAGATTTGGTGGATGTTTGTAATCTTACTCAATTTGATTGATATTTTCATTTTTTTGTTGTAGTTTTTTGAATTGGAAGGGCAACTTTATCCGCTTTTAGTATGCTGCCAACATTAGCCCAGTTTCAGCAAGTCTCTTTCAGTTTTCTCAGCTCCACAGGTATGAACCTTCTCTTATGTTATATAATGAAAATTGAGTTTGTTATTATTATTTTTTTAATTTATTTTTATAACTTGGTATGATATGGGTTTCTTTTAGTTGTGTAAAATTTTGCTCTTAATTGCATTTTTTGCATCTGATTTTACGTATTTGTATATCAAGATTTGAACAAAATCTCTTTGGAAATAAGTTTGGGCTTCCTTAAACTGTATATCTGATTTTTGCATCTGAGGTTGAAATGGTACAGATCTGTGAAAACCCTCCTTAAACTGTTTCGTGAGCTCAGGTGGAGTGACGTTGTCAAATGAGCTACCCATATAGATATTGGAGTCTTAACCTCTGACATAGATGAACAAAGAAAAATAAAACTCTGGATCAATAACTTAAAATAGACTGTTATTGCACTAGGATTTTTTGTTTGAGATCATATTGCTCCAAAAGACTTTTAGGATTTTTATATTTATGGAAGCAGTTGTTTTTCAATTGCAAATTTTGATTTTCTGGCATCTAATTTTGTTTCTGTTGAGCTGGAGTTTATGTTTTAGCTTTGTTTTGGTTTGTGTATCACTGTATTGTCACTGTTTAATTGATTTGCCCAGATTTCTCTTTTCTTTCTATTTTGTTTATCAAGATGTAATGTGGTTCACATTTGGTCATGCCCTTAGGAGTGTGTTGAAAGAAGAAATAAGTAAGCTGGACCTTACATGGTGTGTTGGATTTTCCTTTTCAATTTCTACTTTTCTTTATTTATTAATTTTTTTAGTTGATGGTTATATGTCAGGTTTGTTCTAAATTTATATATTTTTACACGTTTCACATACTACCATTGGAGGTTATCTTATGTGTTCAAATTCTGTTGTTTTATTTGTTTTTAGGCCTTCTCCTTCTTTTGCTTTTTATTTATGATGCCAATTGGTTCGATGTTATGGATATCTTCCTGTTTTGTAGGTTGTGGGACTTGTGGTTAAGGTTGTTGTGATTTTGTTAATCAGGTTATGTTTTTGGTTTGGTGAAGGATGCTTTTAAATTTCTTTCTTTTTATTGGTATTTTGTGATACATTGTAATCGGTGTATTGATCTCAGTTCATTTATTGATCTCAGTTTGGGATTGGTGTATTGACTTCATGATTTGTTTGAGTTTCATTTGCGAAGATGGAAGCTAATATAACATTTTGGTGATGCAGGCATTCGCGATTTTGGAAACAGAAGAGGAAAGAGAATTGTTCCAAATGGACTTAGATGAGCATTAGGTAAGGTTGATGGATGACAGATTGATTGACAAAATATGAACCTTAGATATCATACAAGAGTTTAACAGAAATCATTTAATTATTTTCCTTCAATATGTAAACTTTGAAGAAGATTTAGCTGGCTTTGGTGAAAATGCTAAAATAGGTACCAGGTATATCATTAAATTATAGCAAAGATAAGATAACATTAATTTTTATCATCCTCATTTTTTCTTGCCGTTGCCAAAGCATCTGAATAAGTGATACATGTGCTAAGTATTCACGAGTCCTGAAACAACTCCATTGAAATTTCATTAGCGCTCTGTTTTCATAAACCCTGAACAAAGAGAAGGATGTATGATGCATTGAATCATTGTAAAAGAAAGTAGAATAAAGTAATTTAGTTGGGATTAATACTCATCAGATTTACTAACTTAGTGTTGTTATTTATCTCAGCTGTTTATCACTTCAATTTCGTAATAATTTTCAATATCAGGGATTTGCTCTAAGTTAAATTGTGTTTTGTTGCTCATTCTGAATCGACTTATTTTCCCATATATGAAATTGGAGACTGAAGAGGTGATAAAAGAGCAGCATCATTAGACTGTTTCTTTTCAACTTCCTCTTTGTTGCACTTTAAATCTCACTTATATTGCAAAAAGAGTTTCCATGTTTAAAGTTGACACTTAAAACGAAGAAGATATATACGTATATTTTAAATTCAAACTGTCATTGGTCTCTTATAGGATTTGCATGACTAAAATACTATTTCAGGTTCCGCTTTTTCTTGGATGTTATTACATGATACATACACTGGTTTATATGACACATTAAGTATTGTGTGTGTGTGTATTCCTCTATTCCAGGAACAAAGCTGTAGCAACATATGTAAAGTCGGCAAACTATCACTTGAATGCTTTGGTTACTCAGCAAGGTATTTGTTGAATTTATGTATATGCAGCATTTGGTATGGAATGATTACTTACGTATTGGATTCAAAACTAAATGTGGGGTTTTTAAGTTTAAAGCTCTTAACACTTTTATCTTTAGGGCTCTCTACTTGAAACCATACATTTTATACCGCAATTGAAGGATAGATCTTTTTTCTTACATCCATGTAATGAAAGTATCGACAGTATCCTATAAAATATCTAATAATAATTGTTTTTACAGTTCAAAGAGCATGAAGGAAGCTTCGTAGTTATTAAGATGACAATTTTGAATCTGTCTCTATACCACAAAGAGCATAGCAGTGCCTATGGAGAAGGAAATTAGAGGAGGTTGACAGGAAAACATGAAATACAGAGCATTGAATATTTTCTTTGTAATCATTAAAAGTTTAAAACTGATGGTCTTTTTGTATTGATCTTTTGATTAATGAGAATAACCTCAGCTTTGGAACCTGGGGTTATTCAATGAGTATATCTATATTCTATTTGGCTATTTTGAATGTAAATGATCTTGCTAATTACCACGATCAGTCTTTTACAGGTGTCTGTGGGGATTCAAGGTCACATGTCGATCATTACCAAACTGAAGCAGGTAGATGGCTTAAACTGAAGATTGTAATATGTAACCCCATCTGACCAAGTCTTTCCATTAGGTTTGGTTGGAAGTAATTTGGGTGAAACAAAAGGTTCATCTTATACAGAGATTAAGTTTATAGCACTCAGCCACAAAAACTTTGTGCAAAGATGAGCAAAAATAATGACTTGATTTCAAATGAACCAGTAGGAAGTTACAAGTTCATTTGGTTGCAAATGCATAAGGTATATATATTCTGTAATAATGTAGGCTTGAGATTATTGTGAATTCTTATTACAGATGTATTAAACTTTGTATGAACTTCTGCAGATTAACAGGTATGGGCATAGAGATCCAAATTCATCAAGTGGTACAGCAAAGATAGAGCAAGTTAAGATCAGCATATGGTTTCTCGGGCTTAAGCAAAAGGTTCTTTCTAGGTCAATATACTACATTGTGCACTCCTAAAGTCCTAATCTGCAGAGGTGGGACAAGATGAATATCAGAATATCTTTATTTACTACATTGTAATTTACTGTATAAAAGTATTTTACTATTTTTGAATCAATTTATTTTTTAACCAAGCTCATTGATATTAATACATTATGTCTATTGCTTCTGTCATAGGTCATATCCAGTCATTCGACAACAATACATTATTAAAAATGCTCAGTATTGTTTAACACTTGATTGTTCCCCGCAGCAATGCGCGGGCACAAAAACTAGTTTACTATATACTATTGTTTGGTTAACTGTTCATAAGCATTGTGAACAGTGCGTATACCTTTTTACTCCGTTGATGGACTGTGTACTTTTGTATTTACCTTTCGTTTCAACTCTAGGTATGAAAATATTATTTTTTTT
>NC_020492.1:30316149-30320063 GCF_000184155.1 Fragaria vesca subsp. vesca | reverse complement strand
TCTCTCTCTCTCTCTCTCTCTCTCTCTCTCTCTCTCTCTCTCTCTCTCCCGCCCAACATTTCTCCATCTCTCACTCTCTAGACTCTTCTCGAAATAGCCTCAACATTTCTCACAAAGCAGAAGAGTCTATAGAGATATTAATATATTACAATGATAATTTATTATCCCGTTGTTTTATAGAACTATTTCTGTTATTTTCTTCTTTGTTTTGTATACGTGCAAGTCAAAATAATTGTAGTATTTATATTTTAGGTAGAACGTAAAACTAGATGTTTTGTTGTATAAATGTTGTTTTTATGATAGCTCTTATACATATGTGGAATGTGCATAATGTAAGGTTTTACATCGCGCAGGTATCAACTCTAGTTACTAACGTAAGGTTTTAACACTGTTATGTTTGATATTTTAATTAAAAGTTTTATCAGAAACTTATTTCAATCTTCTTCTTCCTCCTTTAAACCTCTTCGACAAACCCAACACTAATCTACTTCTTCCTCTTTCTCGTCTATCTGTTTTCTCCTCTAGCCATCTCTCTCCAAACCTCTACAATGAACCCAGTGTCCTTTCTATCATGTCCATTTTCTTCTCGTCATCTCTCTCGTAGAAGAGAGACTCAGGCAACACAACTCCTAGCTGGACCTGAGAATTAAAATTAAAAAAAAAACTAAGCTCATCTTGGGCCAACCCTAGAGCCTAAGCCCAAACCGAGAAAAGTGATTATGTGCTTGACCATGAAACTGTAAATGTGATTATGGAGATTCCCTTGCCTTCTGTTTTGACTAATGATGAGCTTGTGCAGGGGCTTGTAGCTAATGGCAACTTCTTCATAATTTCTTACCGTAAGCCAAATTTCAAGCTAAATTTAGCTTACAAAACAATTTAGCTTATAAAATAAAAATATTTTATATAATCTTTTTTAGCCTACCAAATTCTTGCACCATAAGCTAAATCCTTAGCCAAATTAATAGTATTTTGGCCTAGAACATCTTTATCAGACTCTCTATTTTAGCTTTTTAGCTATTTTAGATAGCGTATTTAGCTTTTTTGGGTATTTTAGGAGCTCCAGCAGGCTAGTCAAAGTTTAGTTATTATAACTTTTAGCTATTTCGCTAGCTAAATATAGCTAGCTAGCGTAGCTAGTGAGATGTGACTTTCTATAATTTAATACATTCATTTTAAGTTATTTTATGTGATATATAAATACATATAAACTATTTAATTTTCATTTGAAAAATAATATTAATTTAATGTTAGCTAAAGTAGAGAGCATTGATGCAGACGTATTTCAAAAGTCGCTAGCCAAAATGACATTTTAGCTAATTTGACTAAAATTTAACTCAAAATTGGCTAGCATTGGTAAATATGCTGTAAGAAGCACTCCCACCGTAAGATAAATCCTTAGGTAAAACAATTTCTTTTTATTTTGTCATTTATTTGTTTAATTTAATAATTAATCATGAATTTTTTTTTATAAATATATTCGATATGGGGCTCATATGAAAGATCTTATCGCGATAATATAAAATTTTGTTAGTAACGAATTTTTAATTTA
Organism: Fragaria vesca subsp. vesca; assembly: GCF_000184155.1. Taxonomy (NCBI): domain Eukaryota; kingdom Viridiplantae; phylum Streptophyta; class Magnoliopsida; order Rosales; family Rosaceae; genus Fragaria; species Fragaria vesca. The sequence goes on along the minus strand of NC_020492.1, from coordinate 30,318,511 downwards.
GATGTTAATGTAAATTAGAAGAACAATATCTAAAGTTGAATAAAATAATATTTAGTTTTAGTCTACCAACTTAATAAACCAAATTTGACTTACAAAATAGCTAAAGCTAAATTTTTTACCTTGAGAATTGTAATTTGACTTATGGTGGGAGTAACTATATGCTAAATTTGACATTTTAGCTTATAATAGGAGATGGTCTAAAAAAATGGATCAGGATCCTCTCCTAATAAACATCTCATAATATTACCTAATAAGAAGATCCTGGCCTTCCATTCTTAATCAACGGTCCAGATCCTTCCAATCTAACTTAAAATTAAAACCTATTTTCTCATCTATTTCATCTCACTCTTTCTCTCTCGTCCTATTTCTCGTCCTTCTTGCCCTCCTCCAGCGTTCTCCTCGGCCTGCCAACATAAGAAGAAAAAAATTGTGAAAGAAGATGTAAGGATTGAAAAAAGGTAGCCATAGATTTCTTTGTTGAAAGGTAACAGAATCCATAAAGCAAAGCAAGGTAAGAGAGAATGAAGGGGATGTTTGTGGTCACCTTTGCTGCAGACTTAGAGAGGTTGCCATGGAGTCTGCATTCGTGCATGACCTAGTTGGTCTTCTCACCCTTTGGAGCTCCGCCGGCGTAAAACACAAGAGTCTTCTTCATCCCACAAGGGTTTTGCAGATGGGTCTTATGGGCTGGTTTTGATAAAATAGGCGGAGGATTCATATCCGCGGTGGACGACGGAGGTGGGCCGAGGAGGACGCCGGAGAAGGGAAGAGGACCCGACGGGTCTGTTGACGTTTTGGGGAAGAGAGAGAAGACGAGAAATTGATAGAGATACAATTAAATGGAATAGATGAGTTAAGTTAGGGTTGGAGAGATCTTGTCCGTTGGATAAGAATGGACGGTCCAGATCGACTTATTAGACAATATTAGTAGACACTTCTTAGGAGAGAATCCGAGTCCGTCTAGAATCCGTCACATATTGACACGTGGATTTATTACAACTAAAATATAAACTAATTAAGGTTTTCTATTTTTTGTGAAATGATATTCATGGATCTTTGTTGAGTTTGGACTAGGGTTTAAGGTTTAAGGGTTAGGGGTTAGGGTTTTGGGTCTAAGGTTTAGAGTTTAGGGTTTAAAAAACAACAACAAATCTAAGTCTTTGACAAAAGGGAAAAAGACCATTTGCACAAAATAGAAAAAGTCAAACCTCATTTCAATGATAATCTTTTCTCTTAGCCCATTTGAATACAAGGTACTTATTTTAAGTCCAAATACACAAATCTTTATTAAAATATAATAAAATTACATTTTAAAAGACTTTTTTACCCTTAGCTTTTACTTAAAGAGAAAAAGTGAAAAAGATGGAGGGAAGACTTTGCCGGAAGCACACCAGGCTCCGGCGCCAGTCACCGGCAGCCGCATTCCGGTCGCCGGACTCCGAACTCTGGCCGCTGGATTCCGGTCACCAGTGACCGGAATTTTCCTATGGCCGGAAAATTGCCGGCATCCGGTGGCCGGAATTTTCTGGAAATCTCACTGGATTTTTTTAAATGCCATCAGAATTTACGTGATCTTGACCCAAGTATAAAAAAAAAAAATTACTATCCCTAGTAAACTTTTACTGGGGGTAATAAACTTACAAAACAGTATTTTCAAGACCATAATACACACTAGTAAAGTTTACTACCCCTAGTAAACTTTTACTGGAGGTAGTAAACTCAAAATAAAGTTTCTCCATGACAATTATACACCTTAAAACAATGAAAAATCAACTTAGATGCAGAAAAATAAAGTTTACTACCCCTAGTAAACTTCTGTTGGGGGTAGTAAACTTGCAATACAGTTTTCCTATGACCATTATATACATTAAAAGAGAAAAAAAATCAACATATATGCAAAAAAATAAAGTTTACCACCCCTAGTAAACATCTTACTGGGGGTAGTAATCTTGCAAAATAATATCTCCAAGGCTATAAGTACACATTAAAACGAAGAAAAATCAATTTAGATTCGAAAAACTAACATTTACTACCCCCAGTAAACTTTTACTGGGGGTAGTAAACTTGCAAAACAGTATTTTCAAGACCATAATACACACTAAAATAGAGGAAGAACAACCTAGATGCGAAAAAATAAAGTTTATTACCCCCAGTAAACTTATAATACTGGGGGTAGTAAGCTTGCAAAACAATATCTCCAAGGCCATAAGTACACATTAAAACGGAGAAAAATCAACTTAGATGACAAAAAATAAAATTTACTACCCCTAGTAAACTTTTACTGGGGGTAGTAAACTTGCAAAACAGTATTTTCAAGGCCATAATACATACTAAAACAGAGGAAGAACAATTTATATTCGAA
>NC_020492.1:30313533-30316129 GCF_000184155.1 Fragaria vesca subsp. vesca | reverse complement strand
AGAGAGAGAGAGAGATGAAAGAGAGATCCGGAATGAGAGGAGAGAGATAGATAAGTTATGGGTAGAAAAGTAATTCTATTAAGTTTAATTGAAATGGGCATAGGAAAAAGTTTTTCATTGGGGTGGGCAATAAATCTTTAAAATTGGTACTAAAGTGTCATTTACTCTTGACAAAATAACTGATGTATTTTTTCCATAATAAAATTCAGTGTCAATATTTGATTAGAATGTAGGACCACGTTGTACTGCCACGTGGTCCTCTTGTAGGGTTGAAAAAAAATTTCCGATTAAAATCTTGAATATAATTTGGAACTTAAATATTCCTCCTGAGGTTAAGAATTTTGCTTGGCTTACAACTAAGGAAAAGTTGAAAACAAGATCTTAAATTGCCTGTTTTACTAATTATATTAGTCAAATTAATGCTCTTTGCAGTAATGGGTTTGAAGATTTAAATCATCTGTTTCCTTTTTTTTCCCTGGCCTTTTGCCAAATGGAAGACTGTTGGATTTGACCTAACCGTTATGAGTTGTTCATCTCTGGTTTAGGATAAGTCATTATAAATATGTTTCAGAGAATTGCATTACTGTTTACTGAATATTTGGGAGGGTAGAAACAAACCTCCTTCTTGTGTGAGTGTTGTTCATGTTGTAGCCACCTCTGTTGAGGCGTAGCGAAAGCACAATCCTAAGGTTGGAACTATCAGCTTTAGAAGAAGTCAGTTTCATTCTCAAGTCATTTAGTGGCATCCTTCGTCATTAATTTTGGTTTTGATGGGTCGGTTGCGACAGTTTAGGTGTTACTGGCATTGTGATCAGATTTTATCGTGGAGAGCCTAATTTTAGTAATTGAGTGGTTCATGTTCAATTTTTGTTTTATATCACGAACAGCTAAATAAATATAAAAAATTTAGGTTGCACGGATTCAAAATTTGTGATTGATGTTAATCAAATTACAAATTCAAGTTCAAAAGACGGACATCCGGGCTTCTCTGAACAAGATTATAAATTTTTTTGTTTATTAGAGAATCTCCAACAGCTTCCTCATTTTCTTGAAATTCTCAATTTTGGAGAATGTAGAGCTATTTTTAGGTCCAACAGCTTCCCCATCCCATTCTTTAAAATGGGGATACAGAAGAAAAAGAAACATTCATTCCCCAAATTTGCAGCAAAACCTTAATTTCCCAAAATTAAATTCTTCACGTGCTCCAATAAATTTAAGACAATAATAAAATATTTTATTGGGTAGTTTATTGTTACAATGAAATATATAATGTTTTTTTGTTATAATTAATGATGATATATTATATTTTATTATTGTATTAAATGCTGAAATCTCTAAAATAGAGAAGTTACTAGATTTTAACCATAATTTTTTTAATTTTTAGAAATTTTAGGGAAGCTAGAGATACACTTATTTGTTTCGGACAAATACAAACAGCAGTGCTTATTTGACGGGTGGTCTTGGAAAACAATAATGGTGGACAAAAGGATAAAAGAGTCCACAAGTAGAAGAGAAGAAGAAAGTGTGTGATAGCCAGGCAGTAGAGTAGGTGCCGCTCTCTCTCTCTCTCTCTGCTTTGCTTCGATATTGGGGTCTCTGGTGTGTCTTTTGAGCAACTCAAAAGCCAAGCCAAATAATTTGCCAGCTAATTCTTCATTTCCCATAAACGCTCGTACCCATCTTCACAATCAGGTCTCGATTATTATTATTATTATTATTATTATTCTACTTTGTATTATCATGCATATGTATAAATTCCTCAACTCACATCCCGCTTCCCTCAGGAATTTGGTGGGCGGGCGAGCGAGCCCTCCTTGTACTCGCTCAATTGGGTCACTTGTTCAATTCGATTTTGGCTGCTGCTGCAGCACCGAGTGGTATGGTCAATTCTGGTCGATCTCAACTTTTCTATCACTCGTGGAACTCTGTCTTGTAATTTCAGCATTTAGAGTATTTGCTTTCTACTTGTTAATATTCTTTTCAATAAATTGCAATTCCTCCTCTTGGGCAGCTATAATGCTGGAGAGAGAGAGAGACCCACATTCAGAGAAATTATGACTTGATGTGTTCATCTGTTCCTTAGCGTTGCGTTCCTCCTGTTTTCTAGTTACGTTTGCTTCACTGATATGCATTACAGGAAGATCGAGCTGCAGGATCTGATATTGAATTATTAAATCGATAATGAATCAACCAAAAATCAAGCGTAGAGTGGGTAAATATGAGGTGGGAAGGACAATTGGCGAGGGAACATTTGCAAAAGTCAAGTTTGCTAGAAATTCTGAGACTGGAGAACCTGTGGCTCTTAAGATTCTTGACAAGGAGAAGGTTCTCAAACACAAAATGGCTGAACAGGTCTGTATGAATTGTTCTTGCTTGCAACTCACACACACACACACACACTCTCTCTCACCTGTGGATGGTTTCTTTTTATAATTGGGATGATAAATGCAATACATAACTATGTCAGAACTTGTTCTTATTAGTGCTTGGTGGGCTAATAACATTTTTCAATTACCTTCCCAAAAAGGTAGAAGGTTTGCAAATATTGTTTTGGCACATCAAATTTTGTAACTTCATTCTCAGCTCAATAATATAT
>NC_020492.1:30307697-30313513 GCF_000184155.1 Fragaria vesca subsp. vesca | reverse complement strand
AAAATTCAAAAGAGCTGTTCAAATGTTCTTTTGGCTGAGAAAATTTGCTGACTTGATTCAGGCCCCTAGAGTGATGTCCAATTTTAGTTCAATGGTATCTGTGTACCAAGAAAGTGATAGATGGTTCAAATTTTTTTTTATTTGGTCGTTTAACTGTTATATTTAAGTCGTTTTACTTTTATATTTAAATACCTTTGGAGCCATCTGTCTCTGCAAAGCGATTTATATTGATCAGAACAGAATTAAATTATCATGCAAGTATATAATATAAGATCAGTTGGTTTAAATCAAGGTCTGTTCTATGTGTTTTTACAGATCAAGCGGGAAATAGCAACAATGAAGCTGATTAAGCATCCAAATGTTGTTCAGTTGTATGAGGTCTCTCTCTCTCTCTCTTAGTGCATTCGTTTGCGCTTAATTACAATCCCACAAAACACAATATCCACCTAGCAGGTTAGCTGAAGTATCAATATTCTATTGACAGATATGACCTATTATTTTTGTTCCCTTCATTTTGGCCCAATCCTGATCTTGCACTATAATCAAAATATAAAACAGACAGAAGGTTGGTATACATGAATCTACTATTAAAAGTAATACGTAGGTGATTGTATGAATGCGCAAGATGATTTAATGGGCTGGGGAAAGACAACTTCACATAGAAATCAGTAAAATTAGAACAACAGTTTGGTTCCTTGAGTTGATTTCCTTATACTGCATTCTCTTTATGTATAAATCTATGCATTTTCAGGTCATGGGGAGCAAGACGAAGATATTTATAGTGATGGAGTTTGTTACTGGGGGAGAGCTCTTTGATAAAATTGTGAGTGCCTAAAGTCTCTGCCAGTCAGTATTATAACCTTATCTGCTTTGTTAGTCAAATAACACATTATTATTCAATTACAATTGCTGTTTTCATATTCCAATTCATCATTGATTATCCTTAGTTATGATGTTATGCTGCTCAGTCATTTCTGTACTTGGATGTCTTATTCTTGTTAGATTCAAGCTCTTCTGATTATTTGGTAGATCTTGCATATCTTCTCACAAAAACTTATTTTGCTTTGAAGGTAAACAATGGTCGGATGAGAGAGGATGAAGCACGTAGATATTTCCAACAGCTTATTAATGCAGTTGATTACTGCCATAGCAGAGGTGTCTATCACAGAGACCTGAAGGTATTTGACCTTTGCAGAAATTGATTTAATAAAATGATTATTGGAAATTGATGCTAAATAATCACTCAATTTCGTTTCATTTCGTGCAGCCAGAAAATTTGCTATTGGATGCCTATGGGAACCTTAAAGTTTCTGATTTTGGATTGAGCGCACTATCTCAACAAGTCAGGGTATAAATAATAGTATTAATTGCATTCCTCTTGTTCTCACCTCATCTACTACCCATTTGTTCTGATAGATGTTCACCTATGTTTTGAGGAAGTTCAACATACATTTGCAAATATTTTATAGTCACATCTTCACTGTTTCTTTGAAATTTTATAAGAATTTCTGGAATTCAGAGGGATTTGTATGGCCTTTAGTACTGCAAGCATTTAATCCTTCTGTCTCTTAGTATAGACTTTCATCAATGGCATACACTTGAAATTTTATAAGAACTTCTGGAGTTCAGATGGGTTTGTTTGCGAAGAGTAGGGCCTTTAGTTTACTCTTGCAAGCATTTAATCCTTCTGTCTCTTAATGTAGAATTTCATCAGTGGCATAAGCTTCGGTGTACCTGTTATTGTAATTAGCTTGCCTTTTTTCCATATTGCATCATGCACATTGGGTCCAACATTTTTCTCTTACTCTTAAGATTGAATTGGCAGGATGATGGCTTACTTCACACTACCTGTGGAACTCCAAATTACGTTGCTCCTGAGGTGTGTTGTTCATGCCAAACTTCGTCTATGCATATGTATTTTTCTACTCTATTGGTCCCTAATCCTAACTCAACCGTAATTGTGTATAGGTCCTTAATGATAGAGGCTATGATGGAGCAACTGCGGACTTGTGGTCATGTGGAGTGATACTCTTTGTATTACTTGCAGGTTACTTGCCGTTTGATGATTCCAATCTTATTAACCTCTATAGAAAGGTGAGCATTTGACTTATTCTACTTGAACTATATGTCATTTATTTATCCGCATTTTTACATTTTTTCTCTCTATCTGCAGATCTCAGCAGGTGAATTTACTTGTCCCCCTTGGCTGTCGTTTGGTGCCATGAAACTAATAGCTCGAATTCTGGATCCCAACCCTATGACAGTAAGCATTCATGCATTTTCTATGATAAGCTAGCGGCTTCAATACCAACTCTTATATCTGAAATCTGATGTATACTATTGCTCCACTGTCTATAATACGTCTCTCTTACAATGATCGATAATCATGTGAAAACCATATTCATGCTAAAACCCAACGGTTCTACATGCTGATGATTGAAATGTATTGGAAGTGACTGCAAGGTTTTTGATAGCATACTAGTATTTGTTATTATATACAACATATATCAGTATGTAACTTTATTAGTGTGCTGGTGGTACACAAAATTCGATGGCAAACTATGACTTCATTCTTGCTTGAAGAATCAATGTTGCAACTTTTCATTGTTGTAGTTTGGGTATTTCCCTTTACCTAAGGGGGTTTTTCGATTGCATGTCATAATTGATTGCATGTCATAATTGTTCCATGTCTTTCAGTGTGTACATTATTTCATCTTCTTTTTTTAGAGCTCATGAAGTATGAGATAATTATAGAAATCGACACATTAAGACTTGAATTTGATGATAATATATTTTCTAGTTATGAAGTGAAAGACAAGAAAGGAAAAGAAATGATTCCTTTTTCTTGTAATTCATCCCTATTTATTTTTCTTTTGGCTTGATGTTCCATGATAGCTTCCTCCTTTGTGGAGGTTTAATTTTAATGTATTTTTTTTCTTTTGTAAATATTAAGATATGTAAGGCATTTCTCAGAGATTTACTTAGCTTCATATCCATAGACTGTTCGAGTACTTTGAGCATGCTATATCAAATCTTTTTGAATCATGGGCTGAAAATTTTCATATACCTCATTGCTTTCTTTCCTCAACTACAACAGAGCATACATTACCGGGCTCAGTAATCTAATATATAGTGAACTCACTGAACTGAATAGAATTCAAACATTAACATCCATAACTGAAAATTCTATGTACCAAATGTTAGTGCGTGGAAATTCTTAAGTGTCCTCTCACCACCAATTCATCATTTAGTAACAATAAATTATTTTCTTCTGTTCTATGGCAGCGTATCACTATTTGTGAGATTCTGGAAGATGAATGGTTCAAGAAAGATTACAAGTCACTTATGTTTGAGGAGAAAGAAGATACAAACTTGGATGATGTAGAAGCTGTTTTCAAGGATTCAGAAGTATGCTGAAATGCTTATGTCCATAGGATTGGAATTTATTACATCTTTGGGTTCTAAAGAATGTTAAGTTATTCATGAATTGCTGATATTTCGGTCTCTTGACAGGAGCACCATGTAACAGAGAAGAAGGAAGAACAACCAACAGCTATGAATGCTTTTGAGTTAATTTCAATGTCAAAGGGGCTGAACCTTGGGAATTTGTTTGATGTAGAACAGGTAAGATTCAAGTAGGCTTCTGGCTTTCATTCGGCACATCCATATTCCCATTACAATTTACAATGTCCAAAAGCTGAAATTTCAATTAGTCTTGGCTCAGCATTCTATGTTTTACATGAGAGAAAAATGGTCTGATGAATGTCTGCATCACAGAAGATGATCCCAGTACGTGAAAACTTTTGTTGTGTTTATTTTCTTTTTCGAAAGACTCTTTATAACCTTTTTACTACATTCTAAAAAAAAACCTTATTTACTCCTTTGTTGATTTTTTTTGTTTGTTTTGGTAACCTATTACCTAGTCGTTTTTTGTTTATTAATGTTATTTTTTTTGTTTTCTGTTTTCTGTTTTCATTTTATTTTTAATTTGCACACAATTTGCAGGGTTTTAAGAGAGAAACAAGATTCACATCTAGATGCCCTGCAAACGAGATAATTCATAAAATTGAGGAAGCTGCAAAGCCCCTTGGTTTTGACGTACAGAAGAAAAATTACAAGGTTAGAACTCATACAATTGACATCCAGGTTATGAATCCTGGAGTTTAGACTTCAGATTTTGAAATCTGTGACTTATTTTCTCAGTTGAGGCTAGAAAACATGAAAGCTGGGAGAAAGGGAAACCTTAATGTTGCAACAGAGGTACACGATGATGCGATTAAACTTCAATAATCACTATCAATCGTACCTTTTACTAACCCTTGTCATGGTCAGATATTTCAAGTTGCACCTTCTCTTCATATGGTTGAGGTGAGAAAAGCCAAAGGGGATACGTTGGAGTTCCACAAGGTATCCTCTCTTCTCTTGATTTTCATTGTATACATATATACGTTGGTGCTTGTTGTATAATCGTGACATTACATGGTTACTTGATGTTAGTTTTTCCTTGTTCTTGTGCCTTTTTTAAGGATTTTTTTTTCTGTACTTGTAATTTTATTTTGCATATTTCATTATTTACCGCATATTTCATTATTTACCCTGTGACTTTATGGTTCTACTTATTTACGCGTATATCTGACTGAGGTCAAGTTTTGTACAAGTTTTTGACTGTTTAATTTGGTTCACCTCATGGTGATTAAAACTATCATATCGGTGATAGTACTATAAAACCAGACATTCAACTGATTTTTTTTTTTCCAATAATAGTTTGACCACTAGTGGTAGAAAGTGATTCTCAAAAAANAAAAAAAAAACAAACAAACAAACAAAGTTGTAGAAAGTGAAATAACTTGGTATTTCCTTGCAGTTTTATAAGAACCTCTCAACCTGCTTGGAGGACGTTGTTTGGAAGACTGAGGAGGACATGCTAGAATGAAATAAAATCAGTGTCTTAATTGTAATCAATTTTGTCATGATGCTACATCAAGGATTGCTCTATATCTTCATTCTTTTTTTTTTTCTTTTTTTCTTTTGGGTAGCTTCTTTTCTCTCCTGTAGATTTACAGCGACAAATCCTCAGTTGTTTTCCATTGAAATATTGGAAAGCATGAAAATTCGAACCATTGTGTAAATGCTTGTTTTTACCATTCAATAGCACATTTTCAGACAGGGAGATGACTATTGATAGTTCTCTCACTTGTGGTTTTAGAAGAGGACGTATTACTCGGTGTTTTCATTTTTAGAGGAAAACACTGAAACAGTTACATTTGAAAATAACACCCAAACAGTTACATTTGTTAATATGGCTTAATAGCCACAATGTGAGCTTTAAGGCATCTTAAAATTGTAAGAAAATATATGGACTTATCACATGTTTATTAGAGTTGACAACAGTTGATAATTGATTTAGACCAAATAATAAGAAGGATATGGAATCAGAACTACAGAAATCTTTTTAGTTGATTATTGTCTTAATGACACAGATACGATATCATTAGGATTCTTAAGAGTGAAGTTGAGTCCTATTGAACTTCCTTTATGGGGGATGCAAATAAGATACACATAAGAAACTCAACCTCGGAGAATTGTAGAAGCCTTGTGCTTGACACGGATACGGTCGAAGGCTTCAAAGGTTTTAGGGAAAATGTCCATTTAGTCAAGAACAGATTTAGTCAAGAACAGAGATTCAAGAGCCCATTCCAATTATTCATATCAAAAAGACAACATTACCCATAACTTAATATCTCCTGCTCAACCTTCCCCCGATCTACACTCTCAGTCTCTCATCCTCCTCCTTTGAAAACTCTCTCTCTCTCTCT
>NC_020492.1:30306408-30307677 GCF_000184155.1 Fragaria vesca subsp. vesca | reverse complement strand
CTTTGCAGTATTTCAACAAGATAAGGAGGAAGTCACTCATTCTCGCTCTTGACAAGATCAAAAAAAGTAATTAACTATGCGATTAGCTAGAACTGATCCAGATTTCTAGCTAATCCAGATTTGATGTAATACGTTGTTTTGTTTTGCAAATTTTTAGTTTAGAAATCATAATATAGTGATTTTTGAACATAAAGTATATTTTAACATGATTATTGGGTTAGTTGCAGATTACTGGGCGACAGTAACTCGATTACTGAGGGTCAGTAATCAATTACTAAGCGTCAGTAATCGAATACTGGGCGTCAGTAATCGATTACTGGACGTCAGTAACTCTATTACTGGGGTCAGTAATCGATTACTGAGGGTCAGTAACTCGAGTTACTGGGGGTCAGTAATTGTGTTACCCGGGGCCAATAGCCTTTTAGGGAATCATTACTCAATTATTGGGGGTCAGTAACCGAGTTTACAGTGACCGGAATCCGGCGATGGGAGAAATAAGTTGATTATTGGGGGTCAGTAATTAAGTTATTGGGGATCAATAACTTGATTATTAGGGGTTAGTAACTTAATAAGGTGATTACTGGGGGTCAGTAACCCGATTATTGGGGGGCAGAAATCCGACGACAATGACCAGAGAAAGTCCGGCGACGGTGATCAGAGAAAATCCAGCGATGAGATTCCGGTGACCGGAGTCCGGAGGCTCCGGCAAAGTCTTCCCTCTCTTATATTTTTTCTCTCTCTAAGTGTATATAAGGGATAAGGGTAAAAATGTCTCAAAAATATTTTTTATTATAAATTTAATAAAGATTTGTGTATTTGGGCACAAATAAGAACATCTTATATTGAAATTGGCTCATGTTTATTAGATTCATTGAAATGGGCAATAAATAATTTAAATTAGTACTAAATGGGTATTTTCCCAAGGTTTTAACGTTTATACGAGTACATGTGTTTATTATAATTCGCTTATCATATATGCAATACAATTGTGTCTATACTCTTTGTGAACGATCTTGTGGCATTGAGAACATTAATTCAGTTGATAATCACAAAAATGTAACCAATTCATAAGATTAGACAAAGAAACCAGTGATAATTGTTTGGAAAAATGCCCTAATGCCCAAATATTTAAAAACTAAAGCCTATTCCAATGATTTTTTTTCCCTTAACCCATTCCAATGATTCTTATTAAAAAGACAAGTATACCCTCATTTCATATCAACCAATCATTTACTATCCAATCTCAAACCAACCATCTCTCTCTCTCTC
>NC_020492.1:30299236-30306388 GCF_000184155.1 Fragaria vesca subsp. vesca | reverse complement strand
TCTCTCTCTCTCTCTACTCTCTCTCTCTCTCTCTCTCTCTCTCTCTCTCTCTCTCTCTCTCTCTCTCTCTCTCTCCTGGACGACGCAATGACGCCACCGACGCAGCCGCTGCCGACGCCAATGCAGCTTATGCTTCAACAACACCTGCGTCGATGCTGCGACGACGAGCAACGAGTATCAAATCTCTAATCCTACCTCTGCAACCTCCTTCACCGTTGCCGGAAATCAACGCCGCTCGTCAACGTCCTCCTTCTTCGAGCCCCCTCATCCGACCCCGGCAGCAGATCCAAAACGTTGTGCCGCTCGCCAAACTTCGTCATCATCTCCGGTGTTGTCCTTCTCCGGTGACGATGTAGCGAAGCTCCCTCCGGCTACGTCGAGGACGTCCCGCCTGTACTCGTCCCGCTTGCTCGACTGGGCCAACGAGCAGGTTCATAGGCAGCCTCCGCCTCCGCCTCCGCCTCCGCCTCCGCCTCCATGGCCAGATCGAAGGCGTCGGGTGCGTGGTGAGGGAGGTGAAGCAGTTTTGATGAGGGAGGTGTACGGTGAGGGAAGGTGCATGGTAAGGGAGTAGATCCGATGTGTGAGGGTGCGTGGCTCTGCGGTAGGTGTAGTTGTATTTTTGTAGCTGATAGGTAGTTTGATTATTCGTGTTGTAGTTTTGATTGATTATTGACGGTCAATAACTCGATTATGTTCTGGTATTTCTTCTTTTCTATTACAATTAGCTGAAATAAGTTGATTATTGGGGGTCAGTAACTCGATTATGTTCTGGTATTTCTTCTTTTCTATTACAATTAGCTGAAATAAGTTGATTATTGGGGGTCAGTAACTGGTTATTGGGTGTCAGTAACCAAGATTATTAGGGGTCAGTAACCGATTATTAGGGGTCAGTAACCAAGATTATTAGGGGTCAGTAACTAAAATTAAGTGATTACTGGGTGTCAGTAACTGAAAACTAAGTGATTACTGGGTGTTAGTAACTGAAAACTAAAAGTTATTGGGGGTCAGTAACTGGTTACTGGGGGTCAGTAACTGGTTATTGGGTGTCAGTAATTAATCAATAACTGGTTACTGGGGGTTAGTAACTGGTTATTATGGGTCATTAACTGGTCAGTAACTGATTATTGGGGGTCAGTAACTGGTTACAGGGGAAAATCCGGTGACCGGAATCCGGCGGTCGGGGAAAATCCGGTGGCCGGTGACCGGAGTCCGGTGTCCGGCGGCCGGTGACCGGAGTCCGAGGTTCCGGCCAAGTCTTTTCATGTTAAAGAGGTGGGGGTAAAATAGTCTTAAAATAATATGGTTTGTTAAGACTTTAGTAAAGATTTATGTATTTGGGCATAAAAATTGTTACCTTATATTGGAATGGGCTAATGCAAAAGATTATCATTGGAATGTGAAATAAGGGGTTTGAATTAGTACTAAATGGGTATTTTCCCTAATTGTTTCTCACAATAGTAGAAGATCAAGTGGAACAAAACCGAGTCTCTTCTAGTTTATCCGAACCTTAAAAATATACCACTTATCAAGTGCCTGTATAGGCGGTTATTTATTTATTTTCTTTTCTTTTGAAACATGTATAGGCGGTTCTGCTCCTGCCTCATTGCTGGTACCATCCCCACCAGCATCATTCTCTGCCTTTGGATAGAAGAGCCTCGTTCTCTTTAGTGATAATTATAGACTCATTTCATCATACTTTTCCATCCTTCGTAGCTTTTGATAACCCCAAACGTAACCAGTTTGTTGTGCGGAAATATGAGAAAAGATAAAGATAAAGTAAACAGAAAATTTAAAAAAACCAAAGATTTACGTGGTTCACCCCAAAATAAAGGGCTATATCCATGTGCAATTTCTATAGAAGAACAATTTCTATAGAACCCTAAACTTCTCAATAACCCTGAACGAAAAACATTAGTAATCATGCAAGCTAGAGAAGCTGCAGACCTGGTGCACGGGTCAAGCCAAAGATAACCAACATGAAGCTCGATGTTGGCAAATATGACAAGAGAAGCCTGCGCACACCAAAGACATGACCTTCGGCGTACATCATCAGTATCTGTGAACTTCATCTTACAAACGTTAACGAGAGCCGCTGGGTTTACATGGCCGCGTATACACGTTCATAAGGAGGACTTGAACGTCAAGTCAAAGCCCTCCGGACATCCTACTTCTAACGCGATTGTTTTCTCTTGGCACGGAACGGAACTGCAGCTTAATAAAGCACTTCTATACTCAGAGAAATGTCCATCAATCCATTTCACCCCAAGGCAAACCAAAGCACATATAACACAATCATTGTACTTGGATTGCATTTGATGCCTTAAGAAGATCGTTAGATCACACAATTGTAATTGTTCAAACAAGAAAACTTGTCGCATATCAAAATCTATATAATTACATAATGTGCATAAGTTCGGTAACAAGAAACACAGGAAAATCCAGTATATTTTTCGGAACTTTAACTTGGAGTACAAGCTCCGACCTGATTTTTCAGTACAAAATTCTAATAAGTTGAAGATCAAATAAACTATGTCATTTACAAATCCTGCAGCAACTCTACAGAAGCTGATATAGATGTATCTTCAAACCAAACCTCAATAAACAATCCAAATGCTTCGAAGCATTATGTGTATCACTTTCTACTTGCTTTGAAAATATTCTGCTTGTAGTATTTCAGTTCCATGATGCTTTCCCTGATGTCATCCAGGGCTCTGTGTTTATTTTCTTTAGAAGGTGCTTTCTTATTATCTGTGAACCAATAACAACATTACTCCTGTACAACATGATACTCCAAATAGTACTGAATTTACATATGTAATTGTACCACCCTAAACACTACTGTGATACAAACAGAGCAGGAAGAAAAAGGCCAAATCCAAGTTCTGGAAAACCACAGAACCAACCAAGGTGACAACAATACAAGGAGAGTAGAGGGCGGAGAAGGAAGAAAGACCAATTTTAAGCAGACCACATATTCTTGTACAATATTTAACACATATTGTGGCAACTGGTTAGGCATTTAAACACTGCAACAACATCATCTGACCAGGCATTACTCTTGTCTAAAAGTCTAAAACTAAGTCAATTAGACTGGTCATTGTATAGTATATGCCACCATTTCAAACTCTTGTCTAGTTGGAAGTTCCAAGCATATAATACAGGAATAAATAATAAAAATCATTAACTCATGTACAAAAAAACTTTTCAAAGAATTTTACATGCCTCCCAACTGGTGCAGAAAAAGCAGAGATATTTTACTGTCCATTTTAGAAGGTTTACCTTTAGGATACCAGCGAATGCATAGAGCTTTAACACTGCTAACATCAACTACTACATGGGAGAACAGGCTGGCCAAATCTGGCATGTATTTCTGCCATGAAAAAAGCCAGTTAGCAAATGTGGGGTTGATTTAATTTAAAAATTGTAACACAATAACGAAAAGCATGGGTGGCAAAGGAAATAGCTCAAGCATTATGTAGAAAGTACAAATATAATGTACAAGGAGTTGAATTATTACAAACACCACCCAAAAGTAACAAGAAGTGTTTTTAACATGTTTTCAACACGAAGACAAAAATACACTAAAATCCCAGCCCGTATCAAATGCCACTTGGAGCTTGTCTCGGTCCATTTCAACCCAATACAACAAGATAAACCCACCAAAGAGACACCAAAACCTAATACTCATCCAACCAAAGGTAGCCCCCTATAACAAACACAAAGTTTCTTTGGAAATGATAAGATCTTTGGTGCAAGGTGTTGATACGCATCATTAACCAGGGCCAATCTGAACTGGTCTTGTACAACCGTGACAGACCAAATACATTTATGTTTTCAAATGATTCGCTTACAGTTACAAAATAGACCAATCCAAACACCTTGATATGGAGACACAATATATGTAAACAAGTTTGCATTTCTAACACTTAAATTTCCAGATTTGTAGGTTAAAAACAGAGTTTACCACCGAGTACTTGAAGTTTCCGCAATCAACAAGATGAGTACCCAAAATTGAAATGAAGCGTACATTAAGGTACCTCCGTAAACTCCGTCAAAAAATGGCATGAATAAGGACCACATTTATTGCACATGACAGTATTTAGTACTTAAGAGGTAATTCGGAACCCCTTTCCGATAAGAAGTAAAAAGAAAATAAAAAAGAAAAGTATAGAAGATACCATCACCTCTCCCACCACTTTGCCATGGCTACCATTACCACCCAGCCAGAAAACCCTTTTTTTTTAATCCTTCACGTCAAAAACTGAAAAGAGATGATAGACACATCCCAGAAGTCTCATCAACCATCTAAGTACAGCTGCTTTCAACCTCCATATCACCATATATTTAAGAGGGAAACATTTGAAGCTCCAAAGGTTTAAACCATAGGTCACACAATATATCCGCCACTCAAAAAGAAACATGTGTCAAGATCCGCAAGTACGATTGAATTGTAGTTGCAAAGATGGTTTTGTATAGCTCTTTTGACCTGCCCACTACTTGAATTGAACAGTAAATAGTTAGCCGATTAGAATTTTATGATTTGCTGAATAGCTGGGTATCACTACTATTTCTTCCCAAGTAAATCAGCGCTTTTTTGCTTTGATTTGGACAGATTAAACGTGAAAAGATGGATTCGGGTAATTTTCAGCAACTCCTTTTCAATTTCATCAAATTCTGTAAAATAGCATAGACATCTGTAACTCTGGTCCAGTATGTCAGATGTCTCAACCCCCAATCAGTAGATAACCAGGATAATTTGGGAAATTCCAGAGAAACAACGGAAGAATGGTGCTTTCAGTGGTGAGGAGAAGAGCAATTTCAATTTTTGAAGTGGAGTTCTTCTATTGCTGTCTAATCTCTTGATTTTGAGAAAACCCTGGATCAGATTACGTTTGGAATGATCCCTGGTTGATCATGACTAGGGGTGGACTTTTAGGCACTGAAAAAACCGAAACCGTTAAAACCGCACCGAACCGACACCGAGTAACCGAAACCGAATGGAACCGAGGCAATCGGTTCCAGAAACCACACAAACCGAGTAGTGCGGTGTCGGTTTGTAGTTCCATGCATCCTCAAAAACCGATTAAACCGAACCGAACCGAACCGACATATATTCATTCTACATATTTTAATTATTAATACTTTAATTCTATATTACGTGTCATGTTCGTATCGGTTATGGGTTACAAATAGTAGGCTTTCACACACATGATTATGTCTTTAAGTGTTTAAGTCTAACCAAAATCATTCCCATGTAGTTTTATCTTTTGTTATATATGAATGTTGGAGGCTTCAAATGAATTATGTATAAATTTTAGCTTCCCTTTTCATTTGGATTACTTATTTGAACCCGTTAGATTAACTTATATGAAGTGTTGATAGTTTACAACTTCGATATTTTTATTTTTTATGTTATTTGGTTGTGTAAAAAATATTACGGATAATAGGTTTTGTAACCGAAACCGAACCGATGTTAGGTTAACTGACGAGTACGGTCTTTTATATATTTTTATCGGTTTTGGTTCTAGAAAATAGAAAACCGAAGCTTCGGTTTCGGTTTCGGTTTTCGGTTAGTGCCTAAAAACCGAACCGTTGGGACCGAGTCCACCCCTAATCATGACTATGTAGGGATTTTACTATTGATATTAGGTGTTTACTATTTACGTGGGATAATACTATTAGGTTTTCAAATCTTTCTGACTGATGGATGACCGTACTATAACTTTTTACTGTTTTATTACTTTTTTCAATGTAATACTATGCACAAAACAGTTAAACCTCAACTTGCCATGAATTACGAGCCACACACAGTGGAACAAAGACTTTGCTATTTAAATCTCCAATCTTCAACCAAACTCTCCTTTAAGCACTTCTTATAACTGCATCTCAAACTGTAGTACCTTGCTATTTAAATCTCCAATCTTCAACCAATCCTTTAAGCACTTCTTATAACTGCATCTCAAACTATAGTATGGGGCTGTGGCCGGTGACAGAAGGCAAATTTTAAACTTTTAGCAATAGAGGGTAAGGAGAACTAGTAGGTGCACAAGTAATTCCTAATATTGATGGTATTTAATTTTTTACAATCAATTAGTTCTGATGATGAGTAATTGACATACTGGAACTTCATATCGATAATTATGAGAAAAGACATTATTCAACCTCAAACCTCTAGCCTTTCATAATAAAATATACTGAAAGAGCTTACCTTCAAAAATACGAAGTCCACATAAACTGAGTTTCCTGCTAAAAGAGGTTTATACGTTCCAATGTTTCTCTTTACAAATTCTATGATCTGCAGGATTTCAGCATATACGAATTACACATAAAATACAAAGAATGATGCATGCAACTAGAATATAAATACAAATGCATGTGTACAAGTCTGAAATGCCAGCTAAAGAGCATGGTTAAATATTATGGTTTTTTTCTCTTTTTTTTCAGGGAAGTTGCCTCTTTACCAAAAAGAAATTAGAGAACAGCAAATGCGTACCAAAATTTGTTTTCCACAGGCCTAAAGGTTCCAGCTTTGTTGTTATTTAGTTAAAAGTATACTTCTTTAAAAGTAATTCTAGTGAAAATAAAAAATGAAAATAGAAGAGCTTTTACTTCAATCCTACGAGGAGGCTTCCCTGATTTAGGAATTAGTAAAGGTGGAGGCTAAAGAATCTGAAGTGAAAGATGGAGATAGTCATGATTCAGAACAGAGATGGGGGTTGGGAATGTCCGATCAATCCCATTGCCATCTTCTCCTATCAACATTCAGTAGTTAAGAGTACAAGTGAAAAAATACTAATAGAGATTATAGTTAATTCAAAGTCCTAATTTCGAACCGCAAAACCCAATTTCATGCAAAAACTGTAATTCAAAGTTCACATCTAACATATTCTGCTTCTCACTTTTGTCATAACCCAACGTCCATATTGTTAATAGAAAAATGGTATTGAGGAATAATTCAGAGGGTTTGAGGAAGAAATGAAAGATTTGAATTTACATTAGGTGCTCTTTAGGTTTTTACACATGTACAGATACAAATTAAGAAATCAATGCGTCTAACAGAGAGAGAGAGAGAGAGAGAGAGAGAGAGAGAGAGAGAGAGAGAGAGAGAGAGAGAGAGAGAGAGAGAGAGAGAGAGAGAGAGAGTAGTAG
>NC_020492.1:30294198-30299216 GCF_000184155.1 Fragaria vesca subsp. vesca | reverse complement strand
AGAGAGAGAGAGATAGATTATGTAATTGAATAAAAAAAATCGCATGTCAGGTCCAATCTTAGCCGTTGATAGTCCCATAAATATCTGTATCAATTTACTGTTATATGTGTAGTGACATTTCATATCACTTCTCTTGTCCAGGCAACATGGTAGCTATTGCTTATGACATCTTGGTATATACAATTAGCATAAATTAAAGACTTTACAAGAAAGCACACGGCTGATGGAGTACTTACATACCTGCTTTTCAGCTTCTCCTTCACTGATTGTACTTTGGAGCACTTTATCTGTCAACCCTAGTTTAATAAAAAAAAAAAAATTTAATAATCAATCTGTTAATAGAATTTTGTACCACATGCCATAAGGGTAGTACATTGACATTGATAGAAATATGAAATGAAATTATGACGATTACTTTTACCACTCTACTTACCACTATCTTTATGATGAATTTGACACCACTCTCCCATCCTATCCAAACACTCCTTACGTTGATGAATAACCAGATCAGGGCCCTGAAAGGACAAAAAACCTAAATAAAAAAGAGGAAACAATTATAATAAGGAGGGGAAATAGGAAATTACTTGCAAAGGCTAGGTAGGAATACTTAAAATTAAAATTCTGCAAAGGTGGTGACACAACAAATGAATAGATATATAAATCAGAAACAGAATAACTAATAATATTCCAATAAACCAAAAAAATTGTTTTCACTTGTACAGGTTTCATTACCACTTCCCATATCCATTTTGTTTTAATCATCCTTGAGATCATACAAGTTGAAGAAGCTAAACCTTCAAGGAGCCCTGCTCCCTGATGAAGAACATAAGCAACACAACCGCTATGATTTTAGTCCAAGGCCTCGTAAAAAGATTCCATGACCTTGCCCTACTCTGGCTCTCCTACATGATGTTAACCCTACTTGAGATCTGCTATGATCGGATTAAGCAGAAAATTAAACTAATGCCACCACCTTACTAAAATCATTCCTCCTACATATTTATTTTTTAGTGTACTTATGTTGGCTCCAACCAAGAAAATGGTTCATTGTATCTTTTAGAGACAAATTTCATGGTTGACGAAAATTTGAAAGCCATTACTAATCTCCAGGTTTGCGTGATGCAACATCACCCTGTGTTTGAGTGCAAGCCTAGAACCCTACTGGTGATAGGCTAGTAGTTCTTTCCTACTCTAGATTTTTCTCACCTTGTTCTACTCATTTACAAGCTACAAAGAAAATCATTTCTGAAGGTTTTCTGCTACACTGCTACTTGTCTTACACCAGTGAGGGATTGACTGAGAACCAGTGAGATGCTATGTTGTTTCTAATTATGCAGCAACTTGATGCAACATACACTCAAATAGCTGTCATGGAACCTCGAAGGGTTCAAATCCTAACAGTACCAGCCGTCGAGGAGATACTTTGAAAATACTACTAGCAAGAAGGACGAGAAAGAACCAGAAGTGAAGTCCCAACAATGATAAATGCCGGAAAATGTCTAAGGATTTTTTCAAGGTGATAGGGAGTCACATGATCCAACAGGAGATGATGCAGTATTCTCACTGCCTACACACCAGGATCAACAAACTCTAAGGCTTACGAATTTAAACCACTGAACACTTTGAATTAGGAATCACTCCCAGGTTTCTCACCAAAACTAGGTTTCACACCAATCCGGTAACAGGAAACTCAGAAACACTCTGATATTTGTTTTTTTATTCATCTAAACATAACATGACCAGCCATTCGGCACTTGAACTTATTTATACTAGAGCAGATAACTGAGATTAACTAGCATTAAAGACTCATTAGGAATAAATTTCCAAAAATGAAGCATAAGACCCAATAAAAGAAAATTTAAAACTTCTTAACTGAAATGAAAATCTGAAAAGACACAAAAAGCTTAGAGACCTCTAGAATCAGACTTAGCTTTCCCTCCAAGCAGCGAACTTTATATCGAGAGCAATTAATCAGGCCATATGCAAAGGGAATGATTAGGTGCTCTCTTTTTCCATTTATTTCGCTCATAAACCTTAAAAGCTTTGACTGTAATTTCCCCATCAGGAGATATCACAAGGAAAACAAGAGTAGACGTTCCTTATTTTGACGATGGCGATAATGGTCTCGATAAAGATGAAGTGAACACTTCTTCAATGTGTTGTACCACACATTTTGGCAACTGAATGATACGGAAGCGTAATCACGAATTCACAATAGTATGAGGCTCCAAAAAGCATCGAAAGCCATATGAGATAAGCTAGAATCCACTAGCAATTATGTTGGAATCCACCAAGTTTTTTGTTGAATCCCCAAGACTAAGGTTTCTCGAATCCACGAGATGTTCTGGAATCCACCAGGAAATATAAGAAAATTCCAAGTTTATTATTATCAATCACCTATCGTTACAATCTAGGAGGTGCTTTATACAGAGCAAGTAAAATAATTCTGATACAATCAGAAAACATAATCTATTCTAGACTACAACTAGAAAACCTAACAAAAATAAGATATGAAATCCTAGATACTAAAGAATATTATTCCAGATATGTATTTGGAATCTTAACCAAGATTTTGCTCGAGAATCCCGATATATCCAAAAGAGTAATTTACGATTAATTCTATCATTAAGAAACCTATTTGAATACCAATTATCAATATTCAAATCATTCTCCTTAATGCGACAATGTTTCTTCCTTTTCGGAATTCTTTGTTGAAATATGCCAAAATCTCGTCTTGTATCAGAAGTTGAGGAGAAACTCACATGTCTTTCTTTTGTTGGTGAAACCTAGCTCAAAAGCTTATATTGTTGGTGGTAGCTGCAATCATATTGTTTCCTCCACATAGAACATGTTGAAACCACTAGATATCCTTGTCAGAAAGAGATCCATAGGAAATCAAGTTTTTTGTTCAACTAGAAGAGAATATTTGGTTGACCAATATGGGTTCATCCAAGGCCTTGCAAACGAGATTACAGGGCGGAAGCACTAATTTTGCTTTGCTAGATGATAATGTTATTGTATTTTTTGTTGGCTCATCGCAACTGATTGTGGGTCATTCCTACATTAGGACAACCCTAGAGGGGAACTTCACCATATGGATGACATAGATTTCTAGGTTTAACCATCATCTGAGCTTCCGACCAAAAAGCAAGGAACTGTCAATTAACCTCTGTCAACAATTAAGGATCAGAATAGGAGGCAACAATGATCAAGCTTAAAGCTTAAAAGATTACCCCTCCTACTGAGCGGTCGGCAAACTACATTGAGATTTTTGCTTTATGAAAGGAGCAATATCTTTCTGTCTTCACCAAACTATGTGAGAAAACAGTATGATTGCAGCTACCACCAACAGTATGATTGAAGCAATATCTTCCATAGCTCAAAACCCTCCCTCACTGTACATCATTCCCTTAAACCTTAAGGAGCAGTATCTTTCACCTAAAAGTCAAGTTCTTATGTGACCATGACAATTGCAACATTAACTAAGACTCGGTATATGGCTGACAAAGTGAAAACTACAAGAACCCAATTTGAAACTAGAGGAACCAAACTATAATTGATCTTTCCAAAATAGATAGGCACGAACAAAGCTTATAGACAAAATAACCCTAAAATAAATATAAGATACTGCAAAGCAAGATTGCAAATTAATTTGATTTAAGAAATACCTCTATGGATTTGGTTAGTTTGCCATCAGTAATAATGCAAGCAATCTCCAGTATCCGATCAACTTCAACATTCAAACCTACAAGGCATATAAGTGAAGAGAACTGATCTTCATTTGTTCACTTACTAGGGCATAACTATAGAAATTGTTAATTAAACCGGAGACAGATAACAAAAGAAAATTTCACTTTAAACATACATGTGGTAGCTAGCATCTGAAATATTAGTCCCCCAGTCATAAATGATTTTCAATATAAAAAAATAAAAAGATGTTCCTATTGCACCTAAATGATTTTCCCTTGCTGGTATTTAAGATCAGGTGCCATAGTTTTTTTATCATTTTAGTCTAATGTGCTATTTCATCCACCTAGAACATGATAATCTAAAGCTTCTTGCTGCAAGCCCGTGCAACATTCCATGTAACTCGCATTATGTATCCCACATGAGAGGTATTAGGCTGGAGATGTAGGTCACG
Source organism: Fragaria vesca subsp. vesca (assembly GCF_000184155.1). NCBI lineage: Eukaryota > Viridiplantae > Streptophyta > Magnoliopsida > Rosales > Rosaceae > Fragaria > Fragaria vesca. The sequence goes on along the minus strand of NC_020492.1, from coordinate 30,295,075 downwards.
AAGGAATCTAGGTTGTGTGATTGTTCTCTCATTAGATTTTAGTGGATTCTAATCTGGACAAGAAGGTGCCTTTCGTCTGTGTGAACAGAATCAGTTCACAATGCAATGCCAAATTGGCAAGTCCTAGCATGCTTGTGTAAATTATGATAATCAAGCTTGCTTTAGAGTTACTTGTACTGGCTGAGTTCCTTACCGGTCATTTCCAAGTCAATCCATACAAGGGGCAGCCTGTACTCTTCATTTGGCAGCAACATGTTGTTGGCTTCCTTGTTCCTCTTGCCTGCCGCAAACAACAACTTTAATATTGAATGAGTAAGTGATCAAATAACATTGAATGGGATTTAGGGGGAACCTGCTGAAGTGTCCTGTACGGGCTTGGAAGTAGAAGACGCCCCTCCTATTTCATCGTCGTCGTCTTCGACGTCAAGGTTGAGCACAGAGAACGCGTTTGCCAGACGCTCCATTCCTCTCTACAGATTCTTGGCTTTTGCGGCTCGGCTCTTCTACCCCCTTATTTGGGCACCAGTTTTTTACTTAGGTCATTTATCAATTTTTTTTTTTCCGACCAATTCAAAATCATTTGAGCATTGGCAAAACCTGGGGGACGTTTGGTACACAGGACTCTCTTAGACGGGCTTATTTTTTATGATAGTCCTGCACTCTCTAAGCTTGGCTTATGTTATGTTAATCCCTGTCCCATGTTTGGTATTGCTTAGGACTAAAGGGCAGAATAAGCACAATAGTCCTATCCCATGTTTGTGATGCACTTGGACTATATTCTTTCTATATTAACAAGCTATTATCCAATAATAAGAGATTTGAAAACTTCAACATGAAGCTCCAATTCATACAACTTCAGCATTATTTTTTTTTTTGG
>NC_020492.1:30287001-30293633 GCF_000184155.1 Fragaria vesca subsp. vesca | reverse complement strand
TCCAATCATAGAAACAAAGAATTAATTAAAAAAGAAAAAAGAAGAAGACCCAGGCATGAAAATGATCGATTCTTAGCAAATCAAGCTACCCAGACCAAGAATCATTAATCAATCAATCAAATACATACAACCCATAAACAATTTTGTAGGTAATCGACCTTCTACTCAATTCCAGATCGAGAAAAAAAAAAGTAAGAGAGGAGAGGAGGAGATCGAACCTGAAGTTGGCGAGGCGAAGCAATGAGAGGAGGAATTTCGCACCTGGAGCAGTGGTGAGACGAGGAGTGAGAGAGGCAATGAATTTGGCACTTGGAGTAATGAGCGCTTCTCGATCGTTCTCTACCGCGAGCTTGAGTACTCCCCCCAATTTTGGGGCCGCTCCGTAAGAAGGTGTGGAGAGGACACGGGGCTTTCATAAGCTCATTTAATTGAGTCCCTCTATCACCCAAACACAGGACTGGTCTTAATTTCTTATGTAAGTTAGTCCAATCCCAACCAGTCCCACGTACCAAACGCCCCCGCAGTACGTGCGTCGTACAGTACTCCTGACGGAGTAGTTAACGGAAGGGCAAAGTAAACTGCCTGATTTACTACTTTTACTGCCTGATTTACCCTAATCTAATAACCCAGAGAGATTGGATTTGAGGACTCTCTGTTTTTTGTGAAATGTAGAGGAACGTCCATCCCAGTCAGGCAGTCACATTAGCTCCACAACCTCAATCAAAATAAGATTTGAGGGTCTGATTCCACTCTAGGGTTGAACAATCCAAGCACCTCACCAGTTTTTCTTTCACAATCTTATCACTCTCCTCCAAACAGATTGCAGAGCCCATCCTCCCAGCCATGTATTGCAGAGCCAATTTTGCACGGGTCCGACAACGGCTTCGGCGGATCTCGATCAGAATCGACATCGATGAGTTCCTTTGCTGCGTGTCGACCCGATCGTCATCTTCTTCGACGAACTGACCTCCGACCTCCACTCCACCTTCGCCGTCCTGATCGACAAGAGAGACCTAAACTCCCTTAAATTTTCACGGGCAATACTTACTGCTGACAGGAGTAATATGAGACATTTACTTGTTTGCCCTTAAAATTGAAATTTTGTGGACAATATTTTACCACGTGGCTGGCCTCACTTTGGCGTACAAAACGCCTGTGTAGTCCAGCGCTTTCCTTAAGCATTGCCCAATATTATTTAGTCTAACCAAGATTTTAAAAAATAGCAAATCACATATACATCCTCCAAAAAGATTTGAAACACTAACCTTAAAGACAATTAAGGACAATTTTTTCTCTACATGCCATGTGTCATGGTTTAATTTACCAAACTAACCCTACACTAATTAAATATGCTTTTAGAAAAGAAAAGTCTCTCTTTTGAGATTGCCCAATATTATTTAGTCTAGCCAAGATTTTAAAAAGGGAAAAAGCCCTAATGCACAAATAGTACATTTTCCTAGCCCAAACCAATCAAAAACAAATTACACAGCCCAAACCAATGTTTCCTAGTAAAAATACAGTTATACCCCAGCCTTAATAACCGCTTCCAACCCTCTCCCACCGAACCCACTCCGAATTCAATTCCTTCTCAACAGTTCTCACCACTTCACTCTATCGACGCCGCTTCGCTGCTTCAATCCATCGACGCCGCTTCGCTTCTTCAATCCATCGACGCCGCTGCCTCACTCCTCACTCCATCAAGACCTCAGCACCCATCCCCGCGCGCCGCTTCGCTGCTTCAGTACATCGCCGCCGCTGCTTCACTCCATCGCCACCACTACATCGCGTTAAATTCTTTTTTTTTCAAGTGAAAAGAAACCCTAGCATAAATTTGTGTTTATACCCCCAATAATGTTGTCTGGGTTCATATTTCTCTGCTTCAATGTGTTTTATGGCAATGTAGAAACGGTGTGGCAACTTTACTACCCCTAGTAAAACTTTACTAGGGGTAGTAAACTTTATCATTGTACATGCATGAATATTCTTCTTGTACATGTATCATTGTTTGTTATGGTTGATAACTATATAACCAGATGCTTTGAGAGTTTACTACCATTTTTGTTAGGGGGGTAGAACAGCATAAATGAGGGGGTAGTAATGTACATTAATATTCAGATTTATTTTCTCAGTCAAAATAAGTTATTAACATAGTTAGCCCTTTGATTTATGGCAGGTCTGATTGTGATCCATTTGTTCTACATTATATGGAGGCAATGTGTGCTGGGTTAGATCCAAACCAAGAAGGCGGTAACCAAATGAGGAAGAAGATGTTAGAGGAGTTTGCGAAATTAAACAAATGATTTATGTAACTTTTGCTAGAATTGTGGACAGATATCACAACTAAGACTGAGATCCAATTTTAAGTTCTATTTTGAAACTTTCATGTAAATTTAAGGGAATTTAATACCTAGTAAAGTAACGGTTTACTACCATCAACAATGTGTTTTTTTATGCTCTGAAAAATTTACTGCCCCCAGTAAAGTATGTGTTAGGGTGCAGAACAACAAAATCTGATACTTTGAAAACATTACTACCCCTAGTAAAGTATGTTGTAGGGTGTAGAACAACAAAAACTGAGGTTCTGGAAACTTTACTACCCCTAGTAAAGTATGTGTTAGACTGCAGAACAAGTAAATCTGACGACTTGGAAACATTACTAACCCCAATAAAGTTTATTACTTGGGAGGGAAGAACAGAAAAAAAAAAAATAAATAAATAAAAAGATCCTGTGTAAAGTTACTGACCCTTAGAACTTTAATGGTTGGGACAGATGAACATAATAATATTGTCAAGAGAATTCCACAATAATGAACATCACAAAAATCTTCAACCAAAATCCTTACAATAGAGAAAAATCTGAATATAGTTCAAAAAACAACAAATTTCAAACATCCACTAACAACCAGAAGGATGTACAAGAAACTACAACAACATGTTCAAAACTTTCGTACAGCTCTTCTTGTTATGATGGCCCATCTTATTACAACGACCACATCGAATCAGCTTCTTCTCACCAGCAGATGCTATCCTCTTTGATTTAGGCCTCCCAGCCGGTCTCTTTCTAACAGGAGGTAGTATAAAGTCCTCAGTGGAAGAACAAGAGGCATCCACGTTACTCAGAGGTGCAATAGGAAAGCTATAACACATCTTATAGTATTCAGCAGTAAAATAAGGATCAATGAAATCATACACATCAAGTCTTGCACCTTGTATAGCAGCAAGTGCATGAGCGCATGGGAAAGCAATTAATCTGCCATTTCACACATGAACAAGTACGAGTAGAGAGGTCCACTGAATAGGAGTACTTATCATTCCTAACCTCATAAACATTTTCATGGGAAGCAATCACCCTGAACACACGAGACCTATCAAGCTGCTCTTTCAGCCTCTTCTCCATTTTAGGAGTAAGCTTGGTAGTCCAAGATTTCGACTCAACACTCATTTCTAAAATCATCTTCATTTCTTTCATTCTTGTTTGATCTAACATAGCGAAAGGGGGCAGTGAACGCTTAGCAACAATCCAGTTATTAAAGGATTCAGCAATACCATTTGTCATAATCCCATACCGACAACCTTTAAAAAAAGCACGGCACCAATGTTCCAATGGAATCTCCCTTATGAATTCATCAATAATAGCAGCACCACCCTCATCTGTCAAATTTTTTAAATGAAAGTAGAAAGACTTCTCAGTCGATGCATAAGCCACTTTAAAGAATTTTTGTAACACATCAGCAACAACAATTTCTCCTCCTTTGTTCTTATACTTTCGACTAAGGTTGTATCGCAAATGATGATAACAGTAAAGATGAGGATTACCAGGAAAAATGAGATCAAATGCTTTCAACAAACCAACACCACGATCACTAATGAATGTGATAATCCTTCCTTGCGGTTCCAACAAAGCCTTCAAGTGCTTGAAGAAAAACAACCAGTTTTCTTCAGTCTCTGAATCACAAAAACACAAGGCTAAAGGGAAGAAACCTGCACAATAAAAAAACAAACAAACAATTACTAGGGGTAGTAACGGGAGTGTTCCGCTCCAAAATGAAAGTCTAACAAACCATAAAACTATAAGAAAACATATTCAAATCAGAAGAATGAAGATTTCAAAAATTATTGGGGGGTAGTAAAATATATAGCGGCAAAAAATATAATTGACTACCCCCAGTAAGCTTCTACTAGGGGTAGTAAACCTGCAAAACAGCATCTCCAAAGGCTATTATACACATTAAAACAGTTAAAAATCAACTTAGATGCGAAATAATAAAGTTTACTGGGGGTAGTAACGTTTAAAATAGAGATTACTACCCTAGAAATCTTCTACTGGGTGTAGTAAACTTGCAAAACAATATCCCCAAAGGCCGTAATACACATTAAAACGTGCTTCTGCACAACTAATGGGAGTGTTCCTTTCCAAAACTAAAGACTAACAAAAAAAAAATCAGAAGCATGAAGATTTTCAAAATTACTAGGGCTAGCGTTCCGCTCCAAAACGAAAGGCAAACAAAATAGAAGAAACATAAAAAGCAGCGTGCCGCTGCATCGCTAACGGGAGCGTTCCACTCCAAAAACATAACATGTACAACTAAAAACATGAAAAATTACTAACAATTACTAGGGGTAGTAAAATAACAGGAGGTACCTTTGTTTCCATTTCTTCCAGTTGCAGCAAGAATCTGCCCCTTATATTTGCTCTTTTCAAAGGCACCATCAACATATAAAACAGGTAGGCTGAACTTGAAACCCTGAATTTGGCCGGCATAAGCTACAAAAACCCTTTTAAACCTCTCGGTACTCTCATCAACTTCAAGAACAACTGAAGAACCCGGATTAGTCTCCAACACAGCTTCCCTAAACCAGCTTAACATAGAAAACGAATCACATTCCGAGCCATACATCTTTTCCACACACCTCTTTTTTGCTCTTGAAGCAACCTTATAACTAATTTCATAACCATAAGTGGACTTGAAATTGCTCATGATCTCACGGGGCTTCAAACCAAGATTCAGATAGACAGTAGACTCAATGCAGGTCCTAACAATTTTATACCCTAATTGCCGATGAGAACGATTCCTTATCATACCTCTGCATGTATGAACATTATTAAACCGCGTAATGTAAAAGCACTGATTAATAGAAGCAACAGATCTAAGCACTTCCCAGCCACAGTGGTCAACATCATGGTTTGCACAAACATCATTAACGTAAATTGAATCATTCCTAGATAGCACATAATGGAAACCACTTTGAACAGCAAACTTCCTCAGTTTATCTCTAAAGTCTGCAATGCTCTCAAACTTCTGCCCAGCATGTGACAAATATGAACCCCATTCATCCGACAAAAAATACTTCTGAGGTCCATCCTTAAAAGCATCACCTAGATAGTCATTCTCATCTATCATCTCAGCACAATCATCAACCACTACACTAGTTGATGAACAACTTTTCCCGACATCCTTGACTACTGTCACTACTACATTATCCATATGATAAATTTTTGCACAGCAGAAGAGCATCTTAAAATCAAATTCATTATCTAAATAGATGGCAGAACAAGCAGGCGATGAATACTCAAGGTGAAAAGAATCATTGGACGAAAACTTAAATCGTTTTCGGATGGATTGAATAAGGTCTGAATAATTCATGAGCTCATTGAGGAGAAGGACAAAGCCATTGCCAGGAAAAATAAATTGAACACAGAAAGAACCAACAATGCTCCTGCAAAAAAAACAAAAACACACAGGTTCATAAGTTACTACCCCCAGTAAATGTCAATTTCTACAAAAACAGATTAAAAAACATAAGTAATATGCTAGAAGTACAAACAATAAGCAATGAAAACAACAACTAACCACAATTAAAAAACAAAAACACATAGATCATAATATTACTACCCCCAGTAAATGTCAATTTCTACAAAAACAGACTGAAAAACATAAGTAATATGCTAGAAGTACAAAAAAAAGCACAGCAAAAACATTAAAAACAACAACAAGACATAGATCGCAAACATTAGAAAAAATTTCAATTTACCTCCCTAATATTTGGTGGTAAAATCAGTTCAGTCCTGTAACTTTTTTTAAAATCAGTTCGCCTCTTCAACTTTTGTAAACACATCAGTTTTGTCCAATTTTTTAATTTCCCTTAAAATATGACGTCACCAAACTGACAAGGGGACCCGTTTTTAACAAAAAGTTACAAGACTGAACTGATTTTGACATCAAAGATTAGGGGGTAAACTGAATTTAAAAAAAGTTAAAGGGGCGAACTGATTTTAAAAAAAGTTGCAGGACTGAATTGATTTTGACATCAAAAATTAGGAGGATAAACTGAATTTAATTCCAAACATTACTACCCCCAGTAACAAGTCCAAAAAATCCAGAAATTTTCGAAACAACATGCAAACGAAGCGCATTCAAGAAACGACCTATAATTCAACTAAAAACATAAAGAAAAGAGGAATTGAAGAGATTCAAACCGAGTAGGAACCGAAGAGCAAACCAAAGGCCGATCTAGCTCCATTTACTACGTAATTCTGCTACGGGAAGAGAGGTTATGCTGCCGCCAGAAAACAGCGACGGAAATTGGCTCGAAATCGCCGTCTGAAACAACGCCGTCGGTCCTCTCTCAAA
>NC_020492.1:30284980-30286918 GCF_000184155.1 Fragaria vesca subsp. vesca | reverse complement strand
TCTCTCTCTCTCTCTCTCTCTCTCTCTCTCTCTCTCTCTCTCTCTCTCTCTCTCTCTCTCTCTCTCTCTCTCTCTCTCTCTCCGATCGTAAACTTTCTCTCTCTTCAAAACAGAAATTTGAAAATGGATCTCGTCTGGTATATATAGTCCACGGGTTAAGGGTATTTTCGACAGAAAAAACTGTTAAAAGTGGGCCCATTAGAAAAGTTTTGTCCAATAAGGCACATTTCACACACCTTATATTGAAGTGGACACATTTCTTTTAAAAACATTTAAATGGGCAAAAAGAAGCTTAAATTAGTACTAAAGTGTCATTTACTCTTTTAAAAAACGCTAGACGCAAGTCGGGCGGGACTAGCGTCCGGGGAATAATCGGTTTTTTTATTTTGTATATTTTTTATTTTAAAAATAACAGTTAATTATATAAACAAAGTTATAAATAGTTAAAATGTAGTTTCTTTATTTAATTTTAAGGAAAATACCCATTATTTATAAATCTGTAGATTTTTTTTCCTACTAACAAAATCAGATTCTAAAATTCTCATCAACTCTATACACTCTTAGAGCAACTTTAGCAGACTCTTTATTTTAACTTTTATAAATAAGAATAAAGGGTAGAGACAAAGAAATCTAGTAAGAGAACATAAAATAATCATCTTATTCATTTATAGGACCCCTTCATATAAGGAATTACAAAGTACCAATATGGTAATGATAAAGAATACATAGTCATATTCTATCTATATATCATGATGGCATAAGGCCAAAACACACATAAGCGGTGTTTGTTTGCCTTCATATAGCAACCAGACAAACAAATATTTATTCTATCAGACTCCGTGTATTGTTTGGAGACCCAGATTTGTATCGTTCAGAAATCAAGAATCCTGTCAGAGGTGGATAACAAATCTTGTTAGAATGGTGTCATTAATTTTATCCGGCTTTTGATTTCTCTCGATCGACCTGTAATCTGCTGACCTTATCACACGATCAAAACACGCTCGCGCGACAACCACCGGCCTTCAGCTTCATCCCTTCTTCCTCGCCCAATTTCATCTTCATCTTCATCCCTTCTTCCACGCCCAATTTCAATTAATTTCGGCCATTACCAGCAAAACCCAGACATCTCCGGCCAAGTCTGATGACGTCTTCCTCCTCATCGGTAACTCCAGAGTGATCGTGGATGGTGAATTACATCTCTGCATTTTTTTTTATTTCGGCAAGAACTCGTGAGCTGAAAACCGGAAATCTTTCTTTTTCTATTCTGTTGTTTTTTTTAAGTTTTGTTCTTCTCTAAAGGATAGAGTCCCAGTCCCAATCCGATTCTTTTCTAGAGTAACAAACATCCTATTGGATAGGAGGCAGACATCTCCAAATCCAATCTAGTTGGAACAAGACTTGATTAGAAATCCTATCTAGTCCATGGTACCAAACACACCCATAAGGAATATTCTAAAAGGATGCAGAATATCCTAGAACAATTTTTTTTCTTTCTGTTTATTCCTTGTATTCTTCAAATTGGGAGGTATTTATGGGTTTCAACTTTCAACCTTCGTCCAGATCTTCTTCTCCACGCCGACTCTTCCTCTCAAAAGACTAAATCTCATCTTCCCATTTGTTCTGTTTTATCTATAATTACATCTAGAACAATACAAAGTTTCATTAGAATCAACAATTAACAATAACCAAATGAATCAGTTTCACCTTCTTCTTTTTTCTTTTAGTTATTTTCTTTGAGTGTGGCTATTGGGACCTCTAAATTTGCTCATTATACCTCTCATTCTCTCTACACCTCCTTTTTACTTTTCAATATAAGTATTTGCTCAGTAGACCTCATTTCAAATTCCTAACATAACCTTAGTTATTTATTGACATATATTTCAATCAATTAAGTACCTCTTATTCAATCAATAGACCTCTCATTTTTTTTCCCCTTTT
>NC_020492.1:30275344-30284960 GCF_000184155.1 Fragaria vesca subsp. vesca | reverse complement strand
TACATTTGGGCATAAAAGGTTACCTTATATTGAATGGGCTAATAAAAAAGATTAATCATTTGGAATGAGAAATGAGAGGTTTAAATTAGTACTAAATGAGCATTTTTTTATTACTTTTCAATATAAGTATTTGCTCACTAGACCTCATTTCAAATTCCTAACATAACTTTAGTTATTTATTGACACATATTTCAATCAAGTAATTACCTCTTATTCAATCAATAGACCTCTCATTTCTTTTTTCCTTTTTGTTTGTCAACATCTATTATCCCTACCTTCATTTTTGATTATTTTTCATGCAAGAAAATGTTCTATCAGGAACTACTCTATATATCTTTTTAATTGTTTTTCTCTTTTGTACGTGTTATTTTTTCTCCTATTTTTTTTTCTTTTGAATAATTTGATCTCTATTTTTGTACCTCATAATAAATTATTTCAATAAATATATATTTTCTATAATCGATAGATATTAAATTTTTTTCTTTTTTGCAAAAAATATTTATGCATCTTGAAAATATATGCGTTCAACATGTATGATAATCAATGTTCTAAAAGGCGCTAGGCGCTAGGCGGGCGGTAACCCACAGCCTAGAGCCTGGACAGCCTAGGCGAGGATTAGGCGGGGACTAGGCGATTTGTATTTTTAATATTTATTAATTAAAAATATATATTTTATGCAATTTAATATTTGAAAACGGTCAAATATAGATAAATTATTCAACATAATCTAGTCATACTCATTTATAAAATAAATTATAACTAAAATTTAACATAACTTCCTGTAAAGTGAGCAACAACAACAATAAACATATACACTTCTAATTTTAAACACACAATTAACTCTTATACTCTCATACTCCCCACAATATAACAATCCCACCACAAAAAGAAAACAAAAATAGCCGTAGAACTTAGCAGCCTAGGCGGGCAAGGCGGCATCTAGGCTGGCTAGGCGGCATTTAGGCGAGTTAGGCGGCCGCCTAATCGCCCACAGCCTGGCACAAAGGCCTGGAAGAAAAACGAGGCGGCTTGTTGCAGCTTAGAGCCTAGGCGGGGACTAGGCGGTCCTAGGCGGGGCCTTTTAGAAGCTTGATGATAATACAAAATTGTATGTCACATGATCGGTATTAATTAATTTTTTAGCTCTTATAAACTATATATATGCTTTAATAAAAAGATATTGGAAAACAAAACTCTATAAAGAAAATAATAAAGAATGGAATCAATTATTATTGAATTGGAAAGTCTAAAGAGAATAAATACAATATTTTCTTTTGTATAATTATTGTCCTTAATAGTCATTGTGTATGAGGATGTATATGTCATTTAATAATTCAAAATAAAGTGATGTCTAGTGAGCAAATTTGGAGGTCCCAATAGCCGCACTCATTTTCTTTTTCGTTTTTGATGAACTATGAGGGTAGGTGAATCATGGAATGGAATTAGATTTCACATGTGCAATTTATTGTAGAATGCTCAATGCTTTGCCTGCAAACATTAGAGCATCTCCATCAGCTTCCTCAAATTGTCTCTAAAATGGGAAAGCAAAAGCTAAAATCTCCAAAAAAAAAAATTATGCTCAAAATTCAACTTCTCCATTTTGGAGATTTCGACATTTAATACAACAATAAAATATATTATATTATTATTAATTATAACAAAAATCATTATATATTTCATTGTAACAATAAAATATCTAATAAAATATTCTATTGTTGTCTTAAATTCATTGGAGCACGAAAAATTAAATTTTGGGGAATGAAGACTTTGTTGTAAATTTGGGAAATAAATGCTTCTTTTTTTTCTCCCATCTCATTTTAGGAAATGAGATGGGAAACTGTTAGACCTAAAAACAGTTTTATATTTCCTAAAATTGAGAAATTATAGAAAATTGGGAAGCTGTTAGAACGGTGGTCGGTAAATTAGATTCGGCAGTTCAGGTCAACAATATACCCCCAGTCAAACTAGCTCTCTCTTGGTCTCTCACTCTCTTAAACCCCCAGAGCCTAAAGAGACCCAGTCAGTATCATCTGCTCCTCTTCATCTTCCTCTTCGTGTCAACCATGAACTCTTCCACAACTCCTCCAAACTCCTCGCGCGTGCCGACCACCCGCCGCCCTCACTCACCGAACAACTACAAGCTCCCGCTCCATCTCAGGAAGCCTCTCTCTTGTCCAATTTCCTCGGCTTCAACGTCGACGCCGTCACCGCCCTCAAGTCGCTCCTCCAGCAGAAGCTCCATCATTATTAGACTTGATTAAATTCTTGGAATAGGCTACTGGAGTGGGTTGTTATTATTGATGATTGTTGATGAAGACTGTCGGTTAGTTGCCGGTGCTCGAGGAGGTTGTTATTCCCAGACCATTCCTTTGCATTCTTTGCTATTTATTAGAAAGCCATGATACAGTCCAGTTTGATCCGGAAAGAATGAGGAAGATGAACATAGACGGACAGAGAGAAATTAGTGTTAGTAAAATAAAATTAAAAAATTAAAATGAGAATGGACGGAAATAGCCTTTAAAATATATCTTCCGTCTGATACAATTTTTTAGTCGAGTTAAAAACGTGAGATACTATTTTAAGTTTTGAAAACTGAGATACCAAAAGTTAGCTTCTGCAAAAGTTGAGACACGGTTTGATCTATTTTTTTATTTAAAAATAACTTAACTATGGTTAAGTTGTAAAACAGTTGGATGAGGTGAAGTTGTCTCATATTTTCAGAGAATCAAATATGACTGCAGATGTTTTGACAAAAGTTAGTTTCTGCAAAAGTTGAAACACGGTTTGATCTATTTTTCTATTTAAAAATAACTTAATTATGGTTAAGTTGTAAAACAAGTGGATGAGGTGAAGTTGTCTCATATTTTCAAAGAATCAAATATGACTGCAGATGCTTTGACAAAAGCATTCATCATGATCTGGGTTCGGTCATTTTTGAGGAGCCTCCTGTGCATGTTGAGTCTTCATAGATGATTTATGTGCTGTGACTAGAGCCAGAAGATCTGGCAATTGCAACAATGTTTAGTTTCCTTCTAAGTTGAAGATCTGGCAATTGCCTGTTTTTTGATAGGTTTCTACTTCTAAGTTTGAAGCTGTGTAACTATTATAAAAAGTCTTCAGTGTGGTTAGCTTGGAGAAAAGTATGGCATTTACTTTTGTCCAAGCTACGTTGGGTTGTGGGTGATGGCAAGAAAGTTAGACTATGGAGTATGGAGTGATAATTGGATGAGAGTTGTATTGGCAGAGTAGAAAATAATGATTCAATATGGTTTGATATGCTTCAATGTATTATTCTTCTCCGAATAGGAGCTTTATATAGAGATACAATCATAACGCTACTAGGAAAATATTTCCTACATCTACATCTACATCTACACCTACACATACAAGGAAAGTAAATATATACAAAATATTCTACACTCCCCCTCAAGTTGGTGCATAGATATCGATCATGCCCAACTTGCCAACTGAGTTGTCAAACACTTTCCTTGACACTCTTTTTGTGAGAACATCTGCTAATTGATCTTCCGTATACACGAAAGGGAAACGAATGATTTTCCAGTCCAAGTTTTCTTTAATAAAATGCCGATCTACCTCCACATGTTTTGTCCGGTCATGCTGAACAGGAGCAATCTCAATAGCAGACGTGCTATCACAATGCAAGTCCATGGGTTTCTTGAGTTTGAAACCTAATTCTTTCAATACATTACGAATCCATAGCATCTCACAAACTCCATGTGTCATACCTCGAAACTCTGCTTCAGCACTTGATCTTGCAACGACTTTTTGTTTCTTACTACGCCAAGTCACAAGGTTTCCTCCAACAAATGTAAAATACCCAGATGTAGACCGTCTGTTAGTCTTATCACCAGCCCAATCAGCATCTGTGTACCCTACAACTTCCAATGCACCCCTCTTTTCAAATAACAAGCCTTTTCCAGGTGTCATATTAAGATACTTCAGAATACGATACACTGCATCCATATGTTCTTCGCTGGGACAATGCATAAATTGACTAACCACACTCACAGCATAAGCAATATCAGGTCTAGTATGAGAAAGATAAATAAGTCTCCATACTAGACGTTGGTACCTTCCTTTATCAGTTGGAACTTGATCCGGATAGATGGCAAGGTTGTGATTCATCTCAATTGGTGTCTCAACAGGTGTGCAGTCAAGCATTCCAGTCTCAGCTAACAAGTCAAGTACATACTTTCGCTGGGATAAAGAAATCCCCTCCTTTGACCTTGCAACTTCTATTCCGAGAAAATACTTCAATTGTCCAAGGTCCTTCATCTCAAACTCCTTTGAAAGGTACTTCTGTAGAGCCTCCATCTCCTTTGGGTCATCTTCTGTAACAATCATATCATCAACATACACAATTAGAGCTGTGATCTTACCCTGATTACGCTTGATGAACAAAGTGTGAATTGAAAGGTACTTCTGTAGAGCCTCCATCTCCTTTGGGTCATCTTCTGTAACAATCATATCATCAACATACACAATTAGAGCTGTGATCTTACCCTGATTACGCTTGATGAACAAAGTGTGATCCGAGTTGCTTTGTCTATAACCAAATGTCTTCATTGATTTAGAGAATCTTCCAAACCAAGCTCTAGGAGACTGCTTCAAACCATACAAAGATTTCTTCAACTTACAAACCTTTCCGACATCGCAAGGTCTACATTTGACTCCTGGGGGTATGTCCATATACACCTCTTCTTCCAAGTTTCCATTGAGGAAAACATTCTTCACATCAAACTGTCGTAGAGGCCAATCTTTAGTTGCTGCAAGTGAAATCAAGATTCGAACAGTGTTGATCTTTGCGACAGGTGCAAATGTTTCTTCATAATCAATCTCATAGCGTTGGGTGTATCCTTTGGTAACTAATCTGGCTTTATATCTGTCAATGCTCCCATCGGCTTTGAATTTAAAGGTACCTGGGAAGAGACATTCGTAGTGGATTCTTCGGTTAACGGTGCAGAGAAGGGAAAATTATCGGATGAAGCAGAACCTTTAATTATGAGACAATTAATTATCTGACAAGTTTGTGGGACCAGAGAAGGAGACTGATTTGTTTTGATCTGCGGGACCAGTGTCATTGTTGACATTTGTCAGCAACGGGCCAGCGGCTTGGTTGGCGGCTTGGTCGGCTTGGCTCATTCGGCTCGGCTCGCTTGTGGTGCATGTGTCATTGTCAACACGTGTCAGCAATGGGTCAGCGGCTTGGTCGGCTCGACTCAGTTGGCTTGGCTCGTCTATGGTCCCTGTGTCACAATCTGAAGCTCGGCTCGGCCCGTCTGTAGTAGCTGACTGGCTTGCGTCAGCACCTGGGACCACGGCTGGTGTTGTGTCTGTGTAAGGGCACGTTCCAGAATATTACCACTTTCTCTGTTTTCTTCGTTGTTTTTATCTATTTCAACTCCAAATCTTGACTCCAAGGTTTCTAATTCTTCAAATTCATTAAACTCAAAGAAATATTGAGAATTCCCTTCACGACTTCTCTCCCCCTAAAGGGAAGGCTGAGAAGCTCCCCTGAATAATAAGGCTCAGATTCGCGAAAAGAAACGTCCAGGGATACGTGGACGGTGTCGTTGAGAGGATCATAACATTTGTAACCTTTTTGGAAATCGGCATACCCAATAAAGATACACCGTCTTGCACGAGGATCAAGTTTGCTTCGTTGAGGTTTGGGAATATGAACATACACGACGCATCCAAATACACGAGGCTCCAAGTTAGGCAATGACGGAGCTGAAAGTAGACTATGAAGCTGCTGCAGAGGGTTTTAAAATTCAATTACTCGAGAAGGAGTACGATTAATGAGATAGGCAGCAGACTTCACAGCTTCTCCCCAATATTCAAGAGGTACATTCATGCCGAATAAAGAGGCACGAACAACTTCAAGCAATTGTCGATTTTTCCTTTCTGCTAATCCATTTTGTTGAGGAGTATAAGAATTTGAAGTCTGATGTCGAATTCCATGGGACTGCATAAACTCCTGCATAGGGCCATTAACATACTCTCCACCATTGTCAGATTGGAAAACTCGAATAGTTTGTTGATACTGTGTAGACACCATCTTGTGAAATTCTTTGAACCGAGAACAAACATCGCTCTTGTTCATCAGTAGAGACACCCAAGTCAGACAAGTACAATCATCAATAAATGTTACAAAATACCGAGCGCCACAGAGAGAAGGAATGTTTGCAGGGCCCCAAACATCAGAATGATTCTTCATAAATGGAATAGGGCTTCTATTCAGGCTTGGTGAATATGAAATACGGTGGCTCTTGGCCAGTTCACATATGTCGCAATGAAAATCTGAATGATCAACACCTGAAAATAATTGTGGTTGCAGTTTCTTCAGATAACCGAAGTTTAGATGTCCCAACCTGCGGTGCCAAAGCCACACATCTTTCTTAGCACTCTCGGCTCTATTGACCTGATTAGCTTGATCCAAATACTGTATATTTTTCTCTCCTGTCTCTGTCAAATCCAGGTAGTACAATTTCCCCTTTCTCACACCATAACCTAAAATCCGTCGCGTCAGAATGTCCTGAAATACACAGAAAGACGGATAGAAGGTGACGATACATGATAATGCTTGAATGATTTGGCCAACTGAGAGAAGATTGTATGACAATGATGGGACAACTAATACAGAATCAAGGGTTAATGTGTTTGATAGGACAATAGAGCCTTCACCGATAACAGGAGTTGAAGTACCATCAGCGGTAGAAATAATATTTTGAGAGGAGGGTTTTAATTTTTCCAAGAGGCTAGAATCATTACATATATGATCAGATGCGCCTGTATCAATAATCCAGAAACTATTCATAGATACCTTACCGTTCATACCTGACTGTGCGACATTGGAGATATTGGATGGTTGCTCATTCTCTGTAGTGGCTATGACAGCTTTTGTTTGATTCTTCCGGGGTCTCTTGGTGAAATCCCACCAATCCAAATACCTAATTGTTTCAAAATAACGTTGTTTGCTATGACCAAATACTCCACATAGTAGACATTCGGAGTTCGCATATGAATTTGGTTTGCGCCGTGGTGCGGTGATGGTGTGGAATTTTATTTGATCCGCCATTTGATTTGTGTGTGGTGTGGGGTCGGAGAAAATTGCTGCAAATCTGCTTTGGTGATGAGCACGTGAGCCAAGCCGACGAGTTTGGTTGAGCCGAGTTGGTTGCTGCACGTGAGTACAAAGGACTGACGCTGAACAATTGCGTCTCTCTGCTGTGGTACAAAGGATGGCAAACTTTGTCTGCTTTGAATTTGAATTTGCTGTTGACTTTGCTTTGGGATTTGCGATGATGATGATGGGATGACAGGACACGGTTGGTTGTATCTGTGGGTAGGGATTTGTGTTTAGTGTTTGGAATTTGGGATTTGGAATTTGGAATTTGGTACGCAGCGATTTGTGATGTTTTGGGTGTAAAATGTAAAGGATCGAACTTGGTAAGCTTTGATGCCAAGTAGAAAATAATAATTTAATATGGTTTGATATGCTTCAATGTATTATTCTTCTCCGAATAAGAGCTTTATATAGAAATACAATCATAACGCTACTAGGAAAATATTTCTTACATCTACATTTACATCTACATCTACACCTACACATACAAAGAAAGTAAATATATACAAAATATTCTACAGGCAGAAGCTTTTACCATATACATCCAAAATTTTGCTCAAATTGACTATAAGCTAAATGACTTTATTTTGCATGGGAGATGAGAATTACCATATCTTTCATGCAATTGTTTCCAGAGGTTGCAGAGCTCTCACGTCCACTACTGTTCCTTTGAACACATCGAAAATCAAGTTGTTTGGTCAGACTCTTCTTCTGCTATTTTAACAGCGAGGGAGGGATGCATATGTGACCTTGAGTGCGTCAGCTCCGTCACTTGAGTGAGGTTCTCAAATTTAGTCACCCGCAATTCATCCCTGTAAAAGCTTGTGTAGGTGGAAGGACTTGCATAGACATCGGAGATGAGAGATCTCATATTAAAAAAGTAACAAATAAAAATATAATGAATACGGGCCGGTTCAAGGGACATTAGATTTAACACTAACTTTGACACTATTTTTTAACCATTGGATTTTAAAAAATTCAATGGTTTAGATCAATTCTAAGTATGATGTCAACCTACTAAAACTGATGTGGCAAGTGACGTGGAACTTACCTAATTTCATAACAACTCAAATTACAATAAAAGAATAAAAAATCAAAATCTAAAATCTGAAAGAAAAAAAAATATGTACGATAAAAAAAAGACGATACAATACAGCCTAACTCTTGGCTGACCATATGATCGATTATGGATAGAATTCTTTATTTTTTTTTTTAATCTTTAAATGGAGAAACATAGCATTCCACAGATCAAAGATGGAGAACTTTATCATTCCGCATAATTTCATTACATCAGCTATTTCAAACACTATTACAAATGCTAAGGAGCAGGCATTAACCGAAGCCTTTCCTCAAAGACTTTAATACTGCCAGAGTCAGTCTCCGTTTGTAGCAGAGACTGCAGGTTACTACCATTAGCCAAGCTGTTGAACTCGACAGCTTTAGATGGCATAGTAGGGTAGCGTTGCTGACAAAAGGTCATCAATTTTTTCACAGACTGCAAGTATTTTTCATGTATGTGAGAATTGTGAAAGGGTAGTTGTCCCAACGATCGACCATATCCTCTTTGTTAGTCTTTCTAGTTAACAAAATCACCATCACAATATATACTTTGTTGTAAAGTAATCTATTTATAAGTTGAGCTATCTGGCATTTAACAACTGTAAACAACTATAGTCCAGTGGAACTTATCATATTTGGATCCAAAAGTATCATCCATATCTGACAAACAATACATATCATACTCTCATTCGATACGAAATCTAGAAATCAAAGGGAATACTATATCATCATCTTGTAAAAAATAAAAATAGCATGCATCAGTATAAATCAATCATCTTGTACAATAACAAAACTAATCAAAACTCCCTTAACAAAATTGTAGTTACTAAAAGGAACATAAACATAAAAATGGAGGTAAATTTATTCTTCATGGTTATCGTCTGAATCTTCCTCGTCGGAATCTTCCTTGTCCGAAACTGCGGGCAACTCTTGCATATTTTGACTCCCTAAAAATACAAATTCCGACAAAAGTACATGTTAGAAGCTATCATAATTCATATCTCAAGTGAAACTATATAATCTGATAAATAAAAAGAAGAGAAAGTTAACTTACCTTGATTTGTAGAAACAACCGTTTTTCTTTTTGCAGCTGGATTTAAAGGGCAAGTGAGCCTGTTATGTCCTGGTTGTTGGCACATTGTACACTTTCTCTTCTTGCTTTGAGCCAACTCCATGCCACCTTTTATCCTCTTAGAACTTTTTGTTACTCTTCTGTTATTCTCATCCATATCCTTCTTTCTGCCCTTGGTCTTTGAGATATTTGGATCCAAAAACAATGGCTCAGAAGACTTACTGGTACATATATTTGCTGCTTCATCTTGAAAAGCATTATCGTGAGACTCCATAACATCTTCTTGTGACACCTTATTAACCTCTGAAATTTTTTTGTACAATTCATCTAAACCA
>NC_020492.1:30273572-30275324 GCF_000184155.1 Fragaria vesca subsp. vesca | reverse complement strand
AATGTCTTGATGAACAAATACTTTCATAATATGTCGGCAAATTATTCCCACAAATTCAAAATTTTGGCATTCACATTTACCTTCATGTGTTTGTAAATTTAACTCCACCAAAAACTCTTGCGAGTTATTGATTTTCTTCATCACTGAGTATCTATGAAACTGATCGTCAAAACCCCTTTCTTCAACTTTAAGCCGTTTGACTCTAGTCCATTCACTCTTGAATTTTTCAAATATATTTCTGGTATACACCTGTGCTGCATGTTTCAAAAGAAAGTCATCATCATTCACAATACGATATTTATGCTCTGATGTAAAATCTTCACTACTTTCCCTTGTAACAATCTTTTGCAAGGCTTGTTCATACTTGACAACAAATTCTCTTAGATTGGTAGTTGATGTAACAAAGTCATCGAAAAAAGAATTAGTGCCTTCACTACGCCCTGTTGTATTCATTCCGGCAAAAAAAGTGCTGCGATTATATACTGGAACCCAAGTTTCACGCATTTCATAAAGTTGTTGTAGCCACTCATTTTTGTCCTAATTCATGCTCCTCAATCAACTTTTTCCATTGCTCTTCAAAATCCTCTACCCTGTATGTTGCCCATATACACTTTTTCATGCCGGTCTTGAAGTTGGACTTTTTATAATATACATGTGACAACTTTTCACCAAACTTCTTCATTATATGCCAAATGCAAAGGCGGTGACGAGCAGTTGGAAAATCTTAGCAATTGCTCCTTTCATTGCCAAATCTTGGTAAGTGATAATACATAAGGGATGTCAACCTCCCATAGCTTCAAGCCATGTCTCAAATAACCATAGAAATGTCGACTCTGTCTCATCTTGTAAAAGAGCACATCCAAATTGTATGGATTGGAAGTGATGATTTACTCCAGTAAATGGCGCAAATGGCATGTCATACTTGTTTGTCCGATATGTTGTATCAAATGTCACTACATCCCCAAAATACTGGTACGCCGTCCTTGATCTAGAATCCACCCAGAAAAAATTAGTAGCTCTACCATCTTCATCACACTGGATAGCATAAAAGAACTATGGATTTTCTGCTTGCTTTTTTCTAAAGTAATTGAGGACTGATTGTGCATCTCCATATTCCAACTCTTTGTGCCTCACGTTCCTTAAATGATTATAACAGTCCCTATTGTCAAAACCAATATTATGAGCACCACCAAACATTGAAGGAACTTTACTAATTCGTAAGTTTTGTCTCTGAAAAGCTTCTGTTAAATCTTTTGCCGCATCAGGCATATGTTTATTGGACTTCATCATCATTCTTCGAGCTGGTGACACTATTTTATGGTTGTGAATGTCACTGAAAACCGATACTTTCCATCTGCTAGTCCATTTGTCATGAAGAACTAGCATATGGCTCTCACACCCACATTTAACAGTTGAGCAACTTCTTCGCCTCTTCCTTTCAATCTGCATGTCACATGTTTCTACCTCATCATTCTCAACTTTCTCGTCTTTCTCTTTCAGATCGTCTTCTTTTTGAGTTTGCATGACATGTTTACCTTCATGTGCACAAACAAATAATCTACCTGTCACTTCATTTGACTGTGATCTATACTTTGATGAACTTCGGATACGAGTCCAAAAACCTTCTTGTCGACCATAATCTTCATAATATTGTCCGGCCTCCTCTAATGTTTCAACAAACATTCCAACATAGGGGGATTTTAGTTTTCGGACTTCTTTCTCTTGAGAATGGTGATCACTTGCTTTTTCACT
>NC_020492.1:30226942-30273552 GCF_000184155.1 Fragaria vesca subsp. vesca | reverse complement strand
ATGCACTACTCTATTCAAACATAAAGCTGCAACTATATAGACCAATGATTACGAAAATCACAATTATACAATCTATTCAAATCACATCGTTTTATGGACAAATAAAAAAATTCATACAACTCCATGGCAGTATAGTTTCGTTTTCCTAAATTTCAAAACAAATTATATTCGTAAACCCTAAATATGGATATCTATAAAACGCCAATACAGTACATCAGTCAAAATTAAACAAGATTAGCTAGCTAGTACCTGTACGTATTCTGTGAAAGTATAAAGATGTGAGCTTGGAGTTAGAGAAGATGCTTTCAGTGCTTTGGTTCTTTTTCTCTTCTGTATTCTTTGTTTCTTCTCTTAGGGTCTTGTTTATGTATCGTCTTTTTTTTTTTTTATCGTACAGATTTTTTTTTTTCTTTCAGATTTTAGATTTTAATTTTTCATTCTTTTATTGTAATTTGAGTTGTTATGAAATTAGGTAAGTTCCACGTCATTTGCCACATCAGTTTTAGTAGGTTGACATCATACTTAGAATTGATCTAGACCATTGAATTTTTAAAAATCCAATGGTTAAAAAATAGTGTCAAAGTTAGTGTTAAATCTAATGTCCCTTGAACCGGCCCGGAACGAATAAGTGGATAAATAATATTTAATTGTATTGAGACTGTTTGTGATTAAAACTCAACACCTTAAGACCTCGTTTGTTTCGCGGAGAGTGATCAGCATAAAAGAAAAGTTGTTCCTTCCAAAATTTAAAAGAACCACTTTCCTTCCTCATTTTCCTGCATTTATTACGCACAACCTAATATTATATTATTTTAATTATCAACTTTTTAATAATTTTTCCGATAACTTTCATTATGTTACCAAACATCGGAATTAAAATTTCTTATATAATTTCATCCCCGTTCACTTTCCCTTCCCATGGGAAAGTGCAAAAATTTATTTTCCTTTTCACGAACCAAACGAGGCCTAAAGGTGGTTAAGTTGGGACAGTATCCGTTCAAGGATGATCTGCGGGGCACGTTTGTCACTGTTTAATATGGTATCAGAACGGGTCCCTCCCCAGTTGCGTCTCCAACCTGCCCAGGTGGTTATTTCAGGAGTTATGGCCCTGGTTTGGTTCTTTCGAGTCTGGTTCTTTCAGTTGTCATGGGCTCGTTTGGTCCTTTTGGTTTTCATAGGTCTGAGTTTGGTTCTTTCAGTTGTCATGGGGTCCGGGTTCAGTTTTTACTCTATTTCACGTGCAGACCTAAAAAAGTTAGGTTGCACGTAAGGGGGCGTGTTGGAGGGGAGATCCTACATTGAAAAAATGATAGAGAGGAAACGGCCTAATGCATGGAATGAGTTTCTTACCTATATTAGAGGTGCATAGTCCTATTTATAAGTGCACGCTTGGGTCCAGCCTGGCGCCAGTTGGTGACAGTTGTGCCGCACTCATCTAGAAACCACATATGTGCTTCCACGTGTACGGTTCAGAGGTGCGCGCCTGCTGAGAGCGGTAGAACACATGCACACAAGCCTAAGAAGAACGCTCGGTACTAGTTCCACCAACAAATCCTCTAAGTCCCCAAATAAGGGAAACCAACGTCTTGGTTGGAGAGTTTCCTCCATTGCGCAAGATGAAGCACTCTTACACTACTAGGATAAAGCACATGGACATTAGTCGACAGTCAATGTTAAAAAAGAAAAAAGTCAGATCAAGAAAATTAAGACATTGATCAACAACCAATTTTCACTCTAGCTACCCAAATATTCACTCTACAACACATAGGAGTACTGGCTTGGGAGAAACATGAAGCAAAAATGAGGCCAGCAAAGAAAACTGAGCCCCCTCATGCATTAGACGATTCAAACCAAATACACCATAACATATCGCAAACAGTAACGCACAAAAGAATCTCATTCCGGAATGGTTTAATTTTTAACTTTAGTGTTAGAGACAAAGCCGGTCCCGAGGGATTTAAGGCCCAGTGCAAGAAAAAAAATTGGGCCCCTCAATGTTTTATTTTTTTTTCAAAAAGACGCCACAAAATCGGGTATTTTCTTTCTTTAAGTAGTTGGAGAAAATATCAAGAAAAAAATATTTGTGCAGTTGCTTTAACTTAATTAAAGCAAGATGAATTCCAAGTATCAGAATTTGATCAATAACAGCAAACATGATTGTAAACAAAATTACCCAAATCTTAGAAACAAGGAGCTCGATCTAAAGCATTATTTGTAAAAAAAGAAAAAAAAGAAAAGAAAAAAACTAATAGAATCTTCCTACGATTCTAACATCATAAGACGCAAAATCGGAAGGCTATTCAACTAATTGCTATATCAATTTCAAATTTGAAATACTGAAAAATTCCATGGCTTTTTAGATTTGATAATGGCTAGATTTAACTAAAAATGAATTGACCTAATTGTGTTGATCAATATTGTTACTGTTAAATGCGAAAAACATATAATATTCCTTAGACAAAAGGAAAGTTGTTCTCCCATTAATATTGACCTTTATAATTATTACCCTTGTGTTTATAATCTGATAACAAAAGTTATATTATTATAGTATATATAAATGACAGTATAAATATTTTAATTTATTACCTAATCCTAGCCCCAAACCACATGTTTTAAATCTGGTGGTAATAATAGTCATTGGCTCATAGCATAATTTTTTAATAACAGATACAAGGCTGCTAATGTAGAAAAAGAAAAAAACACCATGAAAAAAAAATAAAAAATTGTGTGCCCCTGACCCCCTCTGCCCTTGGGCCCCGTGCGGTCGCACGGGTTGCACTGGGGTAAGGCCGGGCCTGATCAGAGAGGAAACGGCCGGAGCCCTCGGGTCTTCCCTCTAACCACGTGCGTTCATCTTGCAGGTTCGCTACTCGGGAATCACGGAAATCCGCCGGTGTATTTTGGTACCTGAACCTTAAACCGTGGAAAAAGTTTCATGCTGAGTCATTCTAGCTAACACCCATTCATGACCCCAAAATAATATTGGTGGTGTCGATGGCTAGGCAAATTGCAATTTTTATTCTCACAATAACTTCCAATTCTATCTCAAAGTCTCTGCAATTTAGATATGATCAATTCATCCTCAGTTTTAATACTCTCAGTGTCAATTATATAAGCTCTCCTTCGCCATGGAGAAGTCTACTGCATTTCAAAAAATTGGTCAAGAGATAGATATCAATAGGTTTCATTCACAGTTGTATTGTCTACGCCAAAAAGGCCGTTTTCCACCTCAAACTATTGTTGGAATGTTGTGTCATAATAAATTCATATCATTATTACCGCCACTAATTCTACACTATTGTAATTTATCTAGATATAAAAACGAACCGGTGGCACATATGCTGGCGAAGGAAGCAGCTATGTTCGATAACATTAAGTTTTGGTAGGAAATAGTTCCTTCTTGGCTCAACCAGCATGTAGTGGATGATATGCCTAGTTGATGTATTTCTTGTTGATTCAGGGGTGTGGTACTCTTTTTTACTTGCTTGATCGGGCAGGATTTTTAATGAGGCCACATTAGCCCCTAGGATGTAACATCTAACCGTATTAATGAAAAATTTTCCTTTCGATAAAAAAAAATAAAATAAATAAATAAATAAATTTGGGTAGCGGAAATGATAGCTTTGAGCCTTTGAGTGAAATGATAGCTTTACTCCCGAGGGGTGAAATCAAACTGATTTAGATAATAGAGGGTCATTGATGGATGGGCAAATTGAGTGTGGACTAGTAATCAGGGTATGGGTAGGATTGAACCATGCAAATATGAACATGAAATGCTTTGGTTCCTGATGATGATGATGACTTGATCTTTTTGGAATGATTAAAACAATCTATCTGCAGTCAAAAACAAAAAAGCTTTGTTAGGATAATTTAGAACCTTTGGAGTTGAAATAGATCTGCAGTTAAAAACAAAAAAGCTTTATTAGGATGATTTAGAGCCTTTGGAGTTGTAATAGTTAAGATAGTTTCTTAACGAACATGACCAGCTAGTAATATTATAAGTAGTTTGTATACACATTGAGGTTGTATGTCAACAAGCGTTTTGGAGTCTGGCTAACAGAACCATTCGGAAATTGTTACTGGTTGCTTAACTTGTCAAAAATTTCTGAGAAAATGACACATCCAGCACCTGCAACTATGAGTGAAAGAGTGAACCTTCCTCCCGGAACTAACCGTGGCACTTTCACAGCTATGGATGAACTTGAGTACCTATCGGACCAAGACATAACAGCTGGAAGGATTCCGAACAGCAGGAGCACTACCAAGGGCATAATATGAAGAACCTTAGCCATCATAAAAACTTGTGATGGAAAAGGGAAATGAAAAGGAACAATAATAATACAATAAAGTCAACAATAAAACCTGTGAATGGAAAAGGGAAAAATAATAAAACAATAAATGTTGTGAATGGGACAGGGAAATGAAAAATAATAAAACAATAAAACTTGTGAATAGAAAAGGGAAATGAAAAAGAAAAATATTAAAACAATAAAAACATCCAAATTGAAGGAAGTCTAATGAGTACCTTATAACTTATGAAAGTCCTTGTTGTAAGGTACTCATTGGAGAGATTCCCCAAAATTGACATTATTTTAACAAAACTATAAGTTCCAGCAAAATGAAAATTAATCCACACACCTCCATAAGTTCCAGCGAAATCCAAGGCTTTAAAGAATATTTCTGGGTCTAGCAATGACAGCACTACTGGTGGAATCAATGTGAAAAGGTACGGCAGCACAGGCCTGCTCTGACCAGCCGGAAGTTTCAGCACTGGATGTATAGAAACTAACCACGTTAATGAGGATATTTACCAAAATAAGAAACAAATTGTACTGCGCAGCACATGATATTATTACAATCACAAAGGAGATTAACAGTCCACATACAAGTGATCCAACATTTAAACAAAACTAAAGAGACGGTATGCCGTGTGTAGAAAAGTTAATTTCCAAAAAAAGGGGGGTGGGAGCAGCTATGTAGAATAGATAATGGAAAATCTAAATGGATTCTCATCAACAAAATTTGCAGCTCCCTGTTATGTTGAATGCAATAAACAGGGTCATGTTCCTGCTGAACATCTGGATAGCAAATAGTTTTGTGCGGGATAAGATTCTAGCCCATTAGTATTCTTGTCATAAAAGAAAAGAAGCAAATTACCAACAGGATTTGGATTCCTATTGATGGATGTTGTCCTGACAAAGAAAAAAAACTATTCCTACTCCCAGTAATCTTGATATGAGTTTACCTGTTATCTTGTTGGTTAAAGAGAATGAGAAGGCATAGTTGGCTAAAAGGAATTGATTTCAATTCCTGATTGGTCAAGATTTGATACCTTATGTTATATGTAACCAGAGGGTATGCTCTTGTTTATGCGCAAAGACAAGAGCAAAGATGTGCTCCATTCTCCTTTATGGAGATAGGGAAAGGAAGAGAGATAAAATAAAAAGAAAGAATGAAGAGAAATAAAAAGAAGTTAGTATCTGGTTCAATTCATTTTACCACCCTGAATTTTATTCCTAACATTTACCACTTCTAATTTGATCACAAACCTAAATAAAATCTATTTTCCATCTTCATGCTTTAATGTTTAGTTATATTTCTTACTTTCATTATGTCGCATATGTCCTGCCATATGAAGTTGAATATTTGGCAGAAAATAAAATAGGCACTTACAGTCAGAAAGGAAATCGCAAAGACCCAAAACGAATCCGATATATGACGTCGAGATAGCGAAAATTGAGAAAACCTCAACTGGCTGAAAGAAAGAAAGAAAGAAACAAAACAAAACACACAGTAAGACAAAGAAAAGGAAAATTAATTTGCACTCTGTTGTTTCAGTTACTTAAAAAAAAAAAAAAATTAACATTTGGTCTATAAACTTACTCCAACAGCAACATTTGTTGATTCCAATAGTTGTAATGGATCCATGATTTTACCAGAGCCCATTTCAACATGACTGATGGTTCCTAGAATCACAGCATCCCACACTAGAAATAAAATAAGTGGTATGGTTGTGCCTAGAACAATTGAAGTCCTGCAAAACATTAAATTGATTGCATAATGTTTAATATCAATTTTTCATGACAGCAACCACGAGCTATATGAGGAAATCACTAATGGGTAATGAAAAAAATGTCAAATTTAAGGCAGTCAAGAAAGTACTTCCGGTCAGTGCAATCACATGTGTATCACCACCTAATACTAAACCAAATTATGGCCATGGTTTGGGGGGCTACAGACATGCCTGGTATTAAGAGAAAACACAAAAACTTGGCCTTGATCCTTGCAACATACATATGCAGAAGAAACAAAGCTGCACCAACAAAGTAAAATGACCTTTTCTTAAGAATTCACTGAGCCAGATACCTAGGCTACAGTTCAAAAAGAAGCCCGAAACACACACATGCATCATTATATCTAAATTTGGAAGCTGTTGGAATAGGAATTTCAGAAGTCCCCTAGATATCAAGATACAGTAAACTTAATCGTCATAGTCTCACAACCCCTATCCTTGGAAGATGAAGTATATATGCACATGTGCAGTTTTCCTTGTACACTAGTTATGCAAGGAAAAAATATTCATAGTCCCACATCGCCTAGCTTTTGTAAGGATAAGTCTTTTCATGTCTTCAACAGTTTTAGCATAGTCATCTGTGTTCAAATCTAATTGTTTGCCAAATCCTAACATCTTATGCTTTTAAAATAGTGGTGAATCTACGATTTTATATAGGTATTAGAACAGGAGATTCGAAGTTCAAATCCCTGCAATTGAATGTACCAATTACAATTGAATTTTACATTTTGGGAGAGAAACAAAAATGGTACATGGCTGCCCTTGGAAACAGCCTGGACTTTTGAACGAGGAGTGAACCGAGATATTGATTAATCAATATACACAGTTAACTGGGATGTAGACTATTAACAGAACTCTGTTATCTATCTTAACAAAACCTAAATGACTATTCGTTTATCACCACTACTTATCGTAGCATGTCTGTTGGTTAAGATGTGTTACTCTTAAGACTTAGTGAGACGCAGATCACATTTACATCTACAAAGTTATTGGTGCATCATCAAGTAAAAGTGTTTTAATTTATCACCTTACTTTTGATAGGTCTCCTTCAAGATCTGTACAAAGAACAGGCACTACATTCTGGAAAAAGCATATACAAACTGTCAAAACCACTTCAGCATTGAATGAATATTAGATGGTAATGTTACCTGGTATACAAATGATAGAATAATTATCGGTATGCTCATGGGAACAGCTTGGAAGTTGGCTTTTAAAAGTGCACTCCATTGTAGGTATCCACTTGCAACTGCCTATGAAAGAAATACTAATGCATTAGAAAGACTAGCTCCTGTCCACGTTTAATAACACTAAAAACACATGTAGAGTGTTTATAATTTTGGTGACATAACAGGGTTTTACATTTTCCAATCACAAAATCGTAGAATCATAGTTAGATAGTATGACTTTTATTCGTCTTCCATAAAGTCACAGTTGTATCAATTATGTCCTTGTGCATATATATCTAGATTCTGAACATATTCTATTGATTGTGTCGCAATAATTATATTGATTAAAGTGTTTGTATTTTTAGGGTCTACATTATTACCTCAAACTCAAACACGAATACAGAAGTGTAAGGGCTATTTTGTTACCCATTCTGGTTCATTGTGATGTAGGACAACCTAGGGTTGATGTGCTCATGTCGGAGCTTGGCTCTGTGGGGATGCATATTGGGGTTAAGGATCTATAGAGAAAGGGAAAAATCACACCAAAACAGTTACTGGAATCCACTGAGACTTCTCAACAACCACTGGAGAGCTGCAGTGTCCTGATTTGGTGTTGGAAAGTGTATTCTTGTATACTGTCTTCTTTTGGTGCTGGACTGTCTAATCAACTCTAATGTTCAGTTTCCTGATTAATGAGTTTTGTATTTTCTCCTCCAAAAGTTTAACAATAAAAAAAAAATACATGTACATCGTTGAGAGAGAGAGAGAGAGAGAGAGAGAGAGAGAGAGAGAGAGAGAGAGAGAGTTACCACAAGAGCAGCAAAAGATATGATGATTCCAGTTACCAGAACCCCATTAACCGCACCAATGAATCGCTGACTGCATGTGAAGACATGTTTATAGTTCAGTTTCAAATAGAAAAGACAGAGATACCAAAATTTACATCATATTTGAACTTCCTTTCGGAGATTTAGCATGCAACTGTTTCTAGCTTATACATTTGGCCCATCATCTTGCAGCTTAAGCTTCGGGATTTACTAGCACCTTAGCTGTATAAATTGGTAAAAGAACGAGTCTAGGAGGTCCCACATTAGTAACCTCATCCCATTCCGCATAATTCCCCAGGCCACCGATTTCAAGATGAGATGGCACCTATACTTTTTTGTATTACACCCTCGAGCATTTCGTGGCAGGGTACCAAGGAGGGTTGCTAAATATAGGTGTTGCCTCATTCAGCTTGAACTTGCTGGGTGGAATGGTTGTCTTGCAAAATGCATGTCTTTGGCCAAAAAAAAATAATAATAATAATGCATGAAATGCATTCTTGAATATCCTCTGCATGAACTAAGGTTTCCCTCTCTTTGATGATTAAACCACCAAGTGGTGATAGAAACTTCCAGATAAACTAAACCAAGCACGGCAAATATGTTTGATAGCCACATTAGCACACAACTCATTACTCATGTGATCATACGAACATCTGCAGATATGAACACTGAAAACTGACCTTTATAATGTGACCATATGCTTGTTCAACATCATGCATGTTTCCTAATACATGCATCATAGGTTTCAATTCTATTTTTAATAATGATCAGTATTTTTTTACTAGAGGTGATACCTAACGACAGTGGTCTACGATTCCATTCAGTATAATATTCTACAGGCCTTTGTAACTCAGTCTTTTATTATTGAAAAATGTTTATTTTTTTGTGCATACAATATAAAAACACATAACCATGATGGGTTAGTAGGTAGTTCAGGCCTGTGGTTTTGTTCCCATGTGGTCAGGGATTCGAATCCTGTTACAATACCTACGTAGTAGAATTTCCTGTCTGTAAAGGACTCTGGTTTCCGCAGGAGACCCCAGTTTCGAGTCCTGGTCCACGAAGTGGGTCTGGGGACTTCTGGGGTATAAAAAATGAAATGAAAAGTAAAACAATACACCAAGTTTCAAATAGTCAGACAAACCTTCCAAAGTAGCAGATGCCTCCCAAAACCAATGAAAACAATGTTGCACTTTCCCATCTGCAACCATAGTGTCGCCATCAACACCTAACAAGCGTAGATATGTATTTGAAATATAAAAAGTACTGTACAAAGGCAATCTACAGATATGAGAAAGAGCAAAGAAGGCGTGACATTTTGTCAAATAAAGTGCTACAGTTTTTGCTCCTTACAAGGGAATGCCAACAAATTTTGTCCAAATTTCAGAAGAACGAGCAACGTAGGCAACAAGAAGTGCGTAATGTATAAAAATGTACGTCCAACTGCAGGATAATGCACGTCACCATCAGAAACCATAAAGAATAGAGAAAACAGAAATGTACTGAGACAAAATGGTAAAATATGCTTATAAGAGACAAGAAAACAAACTATCTAGCACCCAGAAAGTGAGGAAATACATATATTATATATAAAATAAAACAAGCAGTGCAGAAGTTTTTTTTTTTTTTTCCTTTCATATGTCTCGGATCATGAAAATAAAAAATTTTGAAGTTCATATTAATGACACAAACTGTTCACTTATTTTGCTTCAATGTAACTAGGTAAGAAGCACCAGTTGGTGGTTTCGGTTTAGATATCAGTTGTTGATGGATCTTTCCGGTAGAATATCAACGTTGCTACTATTTTCAGTCTATGAGTAGTATGACTCTACCTGATCTTACTCGGTTCATGTTTCATTTTCGAATTTTTGCTTGGATATTCTAATTCATTCCTCTCTCGATTTTTCGCCTTTTCAATCACAGACATTGATTCTGTGCATGACCTGTTCCCCCAAATTACCATTGTATACCAATAAAATGTTGGATGTCAATAGACATGTGAAGAAGTTAACAGAATTTGATATGTAAATGACCGAAAGGGATAGTAATTAGAAAAGAATGAAAGATCAAGAGAGTGGACCACCTTAACACCTAGCTACCAGCCTCCCACCAGATTCAAAATAACTATCACCTAAGCTAAGAGATTTTGCATTGAAACATACCAGAGAAAGGCAATACAGTAGATGTCTTCAAAAAAAATTTAACCACAAACTCTGAAAAAAAAAAAATGCAGTCTTCAAAAATAACAACCGTAGGCTATCAGCACAATAACTATCAAGCAATATGTTTTCCACCCCAAATATGCATGTTGTTATACATGCTTCAAAAATTTAGTAACCTACCAAACAATTTGAACTCCCACATCACCTAGAGTCCTCATAGCCATGGATACCTGAAGTCAGTCAGAAGACAACTATATCAGGATCCAAATGCTATGAAGTTGTCAGCCTAATATTTGTTCTTAGCAAGACAGAGTTGTAAGCAATACAATATACAGAGAATGATAGTGTATATGCAATATTAAGGAGGTAATAAAATTTAAACATGATGGAGGGGATATCAATTGGAAGAGATAGATGGAATATCTCTTTTTCTTTCTGGATACAACATGTGAGCAATACATTGAAAGTGTTCCGTACATTTTCTTTTCTTGAATACATTTACAAAGATAGGGAAACCGAAGAGCTAGCCTCATTGAGAAAATAACTATATCCCATCTTCTCCTATCAGGTCTAGATGATATCGAAACAGCACAAGTGTGGCCAGTGAGGTAGTAAATGAGTTTAGGGTTCAGACGGTACATATGCAAGATTCAAAATGAGCAAAGAGAGAGAAATGAAGTACCAGTGATACACTAGTGGAACCAAGTTGGGACATAGTATTTATATTAACTTCGGCAATTAGCAGACCTGTTGCAACCTGCAGAACAAAATACTTAGCATGTATGGCCAACTAAAAAGAAAAAAAAGAAAAAAAAAAAAGGGGACTCCAAAAAGAAAAAAAGAAAGAAAAGAAGAAAGGGGTGGTTAGTTACTCACTCATACTTACCATGTATGCCCAACAAAAAACGCAGGTGATTGCAGTCGCCAAAAATCCAGATTCTTGGGTCACTGCAGGTATTGCGAGGATACCAGCACCCACCTGCATGTAAATCTGTTATGTTCTGTTAAACAGAGGGAGGGAGGAAGCGAAAGAAAGAAAGATAGATAGAGAGGGTACCGTGGTCCCTGCGACTAGGAAAACAGCGCTGGATAGACTTCCCGGTTCTCTCTTCAATGTGGTTTGGTTGAGGTTGGAGAACAGCCTTTCCAACTCAACTTGTTTCTTCTGCGAGACACATTTGACGAGGAATTTCCTTGGATTTGAGAAACAAACAACTGGCCGCTTTTGTTGCAGCAATCTTGAACCAACGCAACTGCAAGGTGGACAAGCCAGCAATGCCATTTCCTTTTTCTTTTTCTCTTTTCACAAAGAAAGAGCCTCTAACATTTTATTCTTATAAAGGAGATAATCCCGAAAAACGTGAGGTCACCCTCTCTGTCGAGCCTTAGAAGGTGAGTGTATGCGACTTTTTTTTTTCTTTTAACACATCTATGCTAAATACATATTTTTTTATACAAATTATATAAAACTATCAAAAGACACTCGTATCAAAATTTAAAAAAAATTAGTAAAGACATTCATATTAGCTATTATACTTTTAACAGGTTTTTACTTTTTAGATTAAATCGAGTGTCAATATGTTGACACCACACACACGTATATATATATGTGTGTGTGTATGCAATGATTCTCAATATTTGATTAATTTAGCATTACCCATGATTGAACATTCTAATTCTAAAAATTTCATTCAAGACTTTAGTAATATATTGTCTTGTTTTGTATTGAGTCAGTAGGCTAAAAAATTCTTGAAATCAGAGAAAAAGATTCCTTGAGAATAAATTTTGTGGAAGAAAACCCATAAGAGAAGATCAAGACAAGGAAGATGTTAACAAATAGAAACCATGCAAGGAAGATCTTAACAAGTTAAACCCTATATGAAAAAATAAAAATCTACATTTTGAGTAAAATCTTACTAATCTGAAACTGGTTTAATTGAGTAGCATTTTTTTAATTAATTAAGTAGAAGATTTAGAAAAGAATGTGTATTTAGTAAATAGGTTGTGCATTTTCAATGAGGGTATTTTGAAAAGTTTGGATATGTGTATTTAGTAAAATGTTAAAACAAAAAAGTTAATAGGAGGTGTATTAAGTATGGAATGTGTATCTACTATTTAGGGATGTGTTAATAAAATTTTTTCTTTCTTTATACAAGAAAAAAGAACTTATATGATCTTTGAATCTCAAAAGTAGCTTCAGAAGCTACAAATCATAGCTTCTTAGAAACAACTTCCTCAATAATCAATTCTGCCCAAAAGCAGCTTCCCCATAAATCAATTCTGTCCAAAAACAGTTTTAGAGTGTTTTACCAAACACCATATTTGATGCTCAAAAGTAGAAGCAGTCCCAAAAATAGCTCAACAAGTTGTCCCAAACTAAGCCGCAATCAAAGCGAGCAACATGCTAGAAAATGGCTCTAAAGGCTTGAGCTTTCAACAAGAGTCACACAACTTGTTGTGACTTGTGCGTTGTGACAATAATCAGCCTGGGGATATGGGGGAGAAGCTCAGCATTGTGGGAGGGCAATTATTTTTAAAACAAACAAACAAACAAAGCAATATCAGATAAGGGAAAAGAAAGGAAAAAAAAACGTAAAAAAAATAAGAAAAGTAAGTGTTTTGTGCCGACTAGAGAGAGAATGGATAGAGAAAGAGAGAAAGCAAAGGGAGAAAGACGGCGAGAAACCCAATTTCATTTCTGATAAAGTTGTCATGTTTCTTCGATGGTTGTTGGGATACTAATCATGTCAAGTTGTCAACACCTATAAAGTAAGCCCTCTATAAGCCATATTTTATAGTGATCAATAATGTGGATTTAGTACAAATCTGACATACTTATTGCGTATTTCAATGACACTTCTTAAAATTCTAATGAGATATTTAACACTTATACCCCAAATGATACAATAAGTTTTTGCTTTGTTATTTTGATATATTTTTGAGACTATTTTACCTTTACCCCTTAAAGAAGTAGAAGAAACCTCATCAGACTTCGGTTCCTGATGTCCGGATTCCGGCAACTGGTTTCAAGTGGGCGGATTCCAATGAGGTCGTTAGACTTTCTACGAATGTCACAAATATCTTGCCAGACATCGTTAGAACTTAACTAGTCTCTGACCGGAGATTTTACAAGGGGAGCAATTAACAATATTTATGATTTATTGCTCCGCAGTAAACATTTATTGACCCAACAATAAATTTATATATTACTCCCAATAAAATTTTTATTACCGCCATAGTGTTTTTTTTTTTTGGGATCAAGGACGAAAGTCTATTAATATTAATTGAGAAATACATAGCATGATACGAACGCATCGAAGGAAAGCAAGAAAGCATAACAAAATGCACATACGCATCTATAATGAAAAAGTAATAAAAGATAACAAGATGCACAAACATATCTATATTGAGAACTTGAGAAGTAATCAAGATGTGACTTGATGTCGAACAACATCACTTAGCTGCATATATAGCTGCATATAAGTGATATAACACGATAGCAGCGTAAATGTGATAGTAACTGTAACCTTAACAGATGATATGATCACCTAGGAGAGGTGATTCATACATCAAGAGTTCGAGAGTAACAGAGGGTATAAGAAAATCGAAAATTAGCAATCGAACTCCTAAGAACCAAAACCAATACCAAATCAAGATGGGCAGCTGTCTTGGATCTAAGATCCAGAAAAAATTACTTCCTGGATCCCAATTCGGATCCAAATCTGACCCAATCCAAAAGCCCATGCCCAACTAGAAATTAGGGCACCCAAGCAACAAACCCTGGCCCATTTTTGAAATAAGCCAAGTCCCAAGTCCAGGCCCACTTGGACCTTACACGACGAAACAACAACACCACCGGAGCCAACCTACCGCAGCACTAAACCACATCGGGAACCGTCGTTCTTGTCAAGCCTCCATACCTCTAAACGACACCTCCATATTGCTGCATTGGATTGAAAAAGACCAGATCGACAAGTCTGAAAGCAGGGGCGTAGCTAGCATAGGGCCAGGAGATTCAACTAACCCTTCCCAACTTGTTACCATGCTGTTGATTTGTTGAAATTTTCTTACTTTTCAATACATGTGGTATCATTACACACGTAATTGACCCCATGACAGCATCGAAAAATAGAAGCCAAACCAATTTACCTGCAGTTTTTTTTTTCTAAATTCTTGGCTCAGAAGAATATACTATATATATTTGTTGGCCTAACACCTAACACACCATATTATATTTTCCTTTTCTTTTCTTCTGCTTATGCTTAGCCTTGGTATTATTTCTTTTGGATATTTCCTTTTTGTTAACGGAAGACTACTGCTTGCCCTTAACCACTGATTTGATTTCTCATAATGTCTTGTAAGATCCACTTCTTAGTTTGCATGGTTAGTCCAATTACGCTTTAGTTTCATTTTTACAATGCATCATAAACATTTTGGGATTAAGTTATATAGTATCATACACTATTTGCAATTTACTATACTAGTTCTAAAATAATTTTCTTGCTTAATATAAGCTATTTATATTTTGACCCTCCTATAAAGGATTTCTGGCTACGCCACTGTCTGAAATGCTAAGTGATAACTACTCAACCCCTTCATCAACAATCATTGTCGTCGAAGAGATAACAACTGCATCTAAAAGATAGTAGCCGCACCCATATGCCGCCTTATAGGAGAGCCAGGGTCCCAAATTTGAATCGGGTTTATCTAAGAACGTAGTCGTCCGTCATCATCGTTCGAGAGAAGAGGAGAACGAAGGCAATCCCATCGGAAAAACGACGAGGATGCGGTGCAACAATCGAAAGATTGAAGGTTTACTGTTATATAATTATTTGAAGGTTTACCTGGGATTGGTAAATATAAGCAGATTATCTGGGTATAGAAAATGACGTTCATGGACAAGATTACCCAGGTATGAAGAAGTTTAACTCTAAATAGAGTTGGAACAAACCTGAAACCTAATTAAATGATGAAAGGGGTGTTACTCACACAAGGGTATACGTTTTCAATTAAGGAGTATGATTACTAGAGTTCTCCATAACTAAAACCCCTAAATATGTCAGTGTTCACTTCCACAAATGGTGATATATAGTTAAGAATTGAAATTTGTTTAGTCCTTGTGGTTTGAAGTCGATATATGTTTAGTCTTTGTGGTTTTATTTTAATTTGAATCGTCCTTAAAGTCACTATTTTTCATCCAAATAGTCACTCCGTCAATTTTCTCAGTTAAATTGCTGACGTGGCGTTTAACTGAGAAAATTGTCAGAATGACTATTTGGATAAAAAATCGTGACTTTAAGGACTATTCATATTAAAATAAAACCATAAGGACTAAATAGATGTCGACTTCAAACCACAATGACTATACAATATTTTTTCCTATAGTTAAAGGCTTAAAGCCTAAAAAAATATGAATGGAAATTGGAACGGCACCATGACTGTTAGCATGAAGTTTTGTAGAAAATAAGTAAATTCATTTTAGAAATTTGTAATGACATACTGAAAAATCATATTCAAAATTCAAATCCATGTAGGAGTTGATATGGCTGTGCCACATCATTTGGGATGTAGTTTTGGGACAAAAATTTGGGGTCTAAAACATGTTCCATAAGAGCATCTCCAACAACTTATGTAAAACTAGAATTATATTAATTTTAGAGGAAAAACATCATTTTTTTGCTCCAACAGCTCATGTAAAACATCCTCTATGATAAAAAAGTGGGAAGAGAGAGAAACATATCCTCTATATTTATAGAATTCTCAAAATTTGTATATTTCATGGAGAAATCTCTAAAATTTATTGTTTGCCTTTTAGAATTCACTCTCTCTTCTAAAAAAAGAAGAAAAATTGTCATTATATCTCTAGAGTGGAAGATTGAGAAATTAAAGCATGTGACATGTGATTTTGATTTGAATAAATGTAGATTCATTAAATTATACAAAAAATATTTCATTTTAGTAGAATAGAATAAAAGAGTACGTTGTTGGAGTTGAGCCCTTTTTTTATAGAGATTTGTGATTTCCTCTTTTATAATAGAGAAATTATACAAGAGATGCTGAAGATGCTCTAAGAATTTGACTTAACTTCAAACTATTGTATTGTCAATTGATTTTGGTTGTGAAACTTAATTTGCTTTCCTAAAAATAAACCCAAAAATAAAAACTCCAAGCCCATCCACACAAGATCACCTGGTCTTCCTCTCATCATGTTGCCAAGACCTGACCTGAAATCTAGAGAACCGAGGCGAGTATCAAGAATGGTGTTTTCTATTGCAAGTGTTTTGAAGTTATATGATGTCATGTATGTAGTATCTGTATGTTTTCCTCATACCTTTTTTTTTTCTATGATTTCTTCCTCCCTTGTACTCCTAAAAGCCCTCCAACATTTCCCAAACTTGAACGTGTACACATTGTTAACTACAAAAAAGCATTTATTTTGTTAGTTTTAAATTTTAATTAGTTTTGTTTGATGCATTAGTTGGGAAGATTTTCAGCACAGAATAAGGACGATCAAATTGATATGGTTTTCTTTTGTCTCAAATGTTTTATTTAAGGACTATTTGGATGAAAAATCATGACTTTAAGGACTATTCAGATTAAAATAAAATCATAAGGACTAAACAGATGTCGACTTCAAACCACAAGGACTATACAATATTTTACCCTTTATTTAATTTTCATCATTATCTTACAACATTAGTGTGAGTCACTTGAGCCTAACTTGTGCGAATGAATTTGCTCGTTGAAATTTATCTAATATGTTTATCATACAGTACAGTCAGTACAGTCAGTACTCGACAGCTAGCTGGGCCTGAAAGGCCTATTGGAATTTGGCAATCCCTATATGAGATTAAAATTCCTAAAATTAAAGAGCATCTCCAACAGTATAAGTAAAATTAGGGTCCGTCTATTACCATCCCATAAGCCACTTTACTCACTCCACATTCTCTTCACACCTCATTTATATATTTTTAATTATAAGTGTACTTTGTTCACCCATTTATAATACCTAAAATACAATTTTCCTAATTTTACTTTGTTCATCCATTTACAATCCCTAAACTACATTTTTCTCAATTATACTTTGTTCACCGTACATTCTCTTCTCCATTACTCCATAATTATGAGTGTTTTAAACTGATCTATGCGTTGTTTATAAATACGGTACAATTGTCCATGAGAATTTACATACAAAATCGACATAAAAAATAATGATTAAAATGATAGACGGAAGCGTCAACACAGAAAAAAAGAGAAGAAAAAAAAGAAGAAATGCAAACAGTTCACCTCATCTTTAGGTTGAATACTAGGGTCTTCAGACCTAGAACGACCGAATATGATAAATTTGGGTTGAAGTTTATGAAGTACATACATGTTCATCCAAAAAAATAAGAATTTGTAATTTTTAACAACTTATTGTTTATTGCTGTAATTTTACATCATGTTATTTTGCTCTTTCAATAAATCAACCACATGTGGGGTAAGTAAAGTGGTTTGTGGGGGTGGTAATAGCCGCACCCTAAAATTATTGTTAGGTTTAGCTGTAGTTATGAGATTTAGGTATTGATATGAGAATTTGGTTCCAGCAGTTATTATTATATGTAAGTTACATAATAATCTTAACGAATTATAAACTAACACGTGGAGAAAAAATAGAGGAAAAATATAGGTGTTTTTTTAGCAATTCGTGGCTCGGTTAATAAATTTATCAATTTTGTTTAGCAATTCTTAAATTTAGCAACCTTTTAAGCATAGCTCTTAAGAACAAATTTTAAAAACTAATTGATTTAACAATATAGAGATGCTCGCATCATATGTAACTAGTGTTGCAGCATGCGCTTTCGCGCGTACGGAAATGCATCTTGAGCGTTTACGATTAATTACTGTTTTTGATGTAATTATGCAATTAATAGCGTTTATAAATTTCATATTACGACAGAAATAACATAATAAAAATTTAGATGATCATCTTTTTTTTTTAAAGGGTTTGGAACCCAACCTAGTTGGGAGGCTCATCCCCACGCCCATCACATGAAAATTCTTAAAAACTTCAAAAGTATAGATTACATATTACAATTCATTGAGCATTAAGCGTTAACATATAAACTTGCAGTTACATAATTCTTCATGCATCTGCAACAATGTCCTCAGCGGGAGGTTTTCCTATAAGGGAGAATAAAAATGAGTGTTTGCGTTTGGAAACTTACAGCAATTAAACACTGACGGTAGGCACCTGTTAAAGAGTATAATAAGTATTATCAGTACCTTATGTGATTACATTAACTCGGAGGAAGCAAGATCTCTTTGTATACAACATTTGTTGTGAACACCCCTTCATGTCCTTCGATCGAGCCTTTTTTGACCAAGACTTTGGTGGTAGCTTTTGAAACCCCTCGTGATAAAGCTACATATAATTGACCGTGAGTGAAAACATGATCTGGGAGGTAAATGCCGACATTTGGTATTGTTTGTCCTTGTGATTTGTTTATTGTAAGTGCAAAACTCAATTTCACAGGAAATTGTTTTCTTGTAATCTCGAAAGGGAGTCCAAAATTCTTGGTACTTTTTAAAGTAATTCTTGGTAAAAATACTCTAGTTTTTGCAAATTGACCACTCAGAATTTCCGCATCAATAAGGTTGTTATATAACCCGCGACATGTTAATCTTGTGCCATTACACAATCCCATTTTTGGGTCAATGTTTCTCAAAAGCATAAGGACGGCGCCTTTGATAATTAACTAATGTGGGGATATACCAGAAGGTGAAATGGAATTCAAGAATTCTTGTTGGTACATATTTCTGGTATCATCCTCAACTTAGTCGAAAGAGTACATGATGTGTTCGTGCCCTGGAATTTGTTTTATAATCATCTCATTAAGTATATCAACATCATCATTTTTCGGAGTGATTATTGCTCTTTCAACCATGTATGTTGAATCATTTACGTGAGTTTCTAAATCGGGGAAAACCTCATTAATTAATTGGTTGACTGATTGTTCCCCATCCCATGGTATGACCATACATGAAGGTAATCGTATCATGTCTTCAATCACATATGGTTGTTCTCCATTTCCAACATTAAGTAAAAGTCTGAGAACTGCGGATCGTTGATGGATCTCATATTTTGTCGTAAACGAAGGATTTTCACATCTTTCCAAAATGAGGCATTTATCATACTGGCACTGACCATTTCTGACCTTGTACCTTTAGGAACAACTGGTGGGATTTGTCGGAAGTCCCCGCCAAAGATAATTACTTTACCTCCAAATGGTAATTTGACTTCTGTTATATCTTTCAAAGTTTCATTCAGAGCCTCGAACGCACATTTATGCATCATTGGTGCTTCATCACATATAATAGCTGATGATGTTCGTATTAACTCAGCTAGATCTGATTGTTTACTAATTGAGCATGTAGGAGTTTTTTCAGGATCTAGTGGAATTTTAAACCTTGAGTGTGCCGTTCTTCCACCAGGAAGTATTGTTGCTGATATTCCAGAGGTTGCTGTTGCAAGTACAATATGGTTCTTATTTCTCAACGTTGCTAACAATGCACGATATAAGTATGTTTTTCCAGTACCTCCTGAACCATCAACAAAGAACATGACATTGTCGTTTCGCTCAATAGAAGATATTATAGTGTTGTATGCAAAAGTCTGATCTTGATTCAGATGATAAACTGCGTTGTAATCTTGTTGG
The DNA here is from genome assembly GCF_000184155.1 of Fragaria vesca subsp. vesca. Taxonomy (NCBI): domain Eukaryota; kingdom Viridiplantae; phylum Streptophyta; class Magnoliopsida; order Rosales; family Rosaceae; genus Fragaria; species Fragaria vesca. The sequence continues at coordinate 30,253,626 of NC_020492.1, read as the reverse complement.
GGAGTGATAACTGAAACTTCATCTTGTATTAGCCTTGGCAATTTTGATCCTTCGTTATTATCTCCTGTCATTTGTGGCAAATCATAATCCGAGATAGATTTACTATGTTGGGCCAACAATTCGTTCAAGTCTCGCAAAAGTCTGTTCGTGGCATGCGCGTTGTTTGGAGAACTTGAAGAAGTATAATCTTCTATCATAAATTGGTAATATTGATCCCACAAATTTCGAACGCCATGAGGCTCGCAATGAACTAAGATGGTGGCAAACAATCTTCTTAAAGATGAAAGCATACGTATGTTGGAGGCTTCCTATCATCATCTTCTAACAACCCTTGTTGTTCAGCAGCTTTTTTGAAAGTTGGATGCAAAATGTCATTAACTGTTCTGAGATCTTCATATGATTTAGGTCCTCTAACATGATTTAAATCCTCTAACATGATTTAAGAGTACACGTAAGTAGAATTTTTCTCCTTGTGATGGGGACATTGTGTATATTCTACCAATTACCTTCTGGTTATTTTGTCTTTCTTCCCATGCTTTATTTTTGTTATCCCATCTGAATTTTTCAGGATACTCTCGATATAAGTACTGATGTGCACTATCGGACTTTTTGTTCTTTGCAAAAAACTCAGTCAACATTGTCATTGAGTTAATGTCATTAGCAATGATATTTGTTACCCTTTGATGACCGCGAAAGAAAACATTGTCTATTTGGTAGATGAATTTGCAATCTTTCCACTGAAGGGTACATTCGGTTCTTTAAGAATTTAAATATTCTCCAAAAAGCTTTTGGTGCACAAACCCATCTTGCATCAACAAAATTTTTGATTTCATCCACATCGCGTTTAGGTTGGACTGCAAACGTTACTTTATCTGGACCTTTGTAAACATACTTGTACAAATACTTAACACTTTTAATGCTAGAACAGATTTCGACATTGATATGACAGTCATATTTCGCAAGTAACCAAGGGTTGTATGGAATTACCCACCTGTTATCAACATTTGAACTTGAGTGAAGATCACGCCTGCAGTAAGTAGGATAAGAGTCATTCCCTTGAAATGTATTCATCAAAAACGATTTTGGAGAACCTCGTTTGCAATTTCCACGTCTCATGCATGGGGAGTTTGGCTTATGGGTTCCACATGGACCATGCATCATGTGTCTCAATACAACATCGTACAACTGAGGCTCATCATTTTGATCTGGTATCTCAGCTTGAACTATTTTATCATAATCATCAGGGTTATTAAGCTTATCCTCATCACGTAACATTAGAAGCATATGAGCATGTGGGAGACCACATTTTTGAAATTCAATGACATAAACATATACAATGACTTTACCCAAGACACCTTTTTAATAACATATTCTTTCAAGTTTTCTAATTTGGCACGGAAAATTTGAGTACATAAATCTGCACGATCTTGAGACGTTTGACCTGGAAATAATTTTGTTTTTATTTCTTCCCAATTTGGATTGCATGTCATTGTAAGGAAAATATCTGGTTTCCCGTACTTTTGGACCAAAGCCATTGCGTCCTGGTACCGTTGATGCATATCACGTGGGCTACCAATAAACGTAGATGGCAAAATAATTCTTCGACCTATGTTACATGTTATAGTATTATGATGTAAATGCTTATTTTAGTAATACTGACGAACGAACATAATCTTTTATTTTATATAATAATAATAAAGTTCGTACCTGCATTATCCTCACCAACATTTAGCGAGTCTTGGAGCCCATCATAAAATTCACATCGCAAGTCTGCTTGATTATTACGGATATATCTGAGCTTTTGCGTTTCAATTTTGACATAGTTATCAACGACATACTGCTGCAATAGGCGGCCTCCTCGAAGTAAAATTGAGTCTTCATGTGGACGAATCTAAAATGATATATGAATTACACAATGCCAAAAACAACATATGGATACATACATACACACACATATTTATTCCATATAAGAGAGTAAGAAAAATTTACCTGTAAAACATATGCATAATAAGCACGACACGTCATCTCACGGTTGTAATTGCTTCGACTGTTTATATCCCAACAACAACGGATATTGCAAAGGATCGTAATAGCCAGCGCAATCCGATACATTTAGAAGTTGACCTTCTCTTGTTTCTATCATAATATTTCGACTTCTTATATCTCTTGTATCATCTGCACCGACTATTATTGCAGCAACTTGCGACTCAGATGGCAAGTTATATTGAACCTGATTTGCAGGCTGCTCTTTAATGATGAGTTTAAATGTTTCCAAATCTTGGCGTTGAGCTAAGTGGTGAAGTGTTCGGACAAATGGATTGTGCTGATTTAAAATATGTTGAATAGTCTCAACCACATTTCTATATAATGTTTTTTCATTCTCTAACATACGATTGTCCACTTCATGATCTGTGTCATATGTACAACTGTAGAAATCGTGGTCTACTATTCTCATTCGGTAAAAGACTTCCTATTTTATGATATATGGATCCTTGAGCACGAAAAGTGAATGTTGAGCCACCCGTTGCTAATTTTTCATCAACATGTACGCCCATTGATGTGAAAGAAAAGACATGATTGTAAGCTCGAATATGTTGTCTGAAATGAGTGCCTTCTAGTGTCTGAGTGGAAAATAGTTGTAACATCTCAGGTGGGCATTGAATTATAGGAATAATAGTTTTCCCGTTCAAACAACACATATCATTGCTTTCATGATGGAATAGGCGAGCACAACAATATCGACATGATCTTGGTGTCGGTAGACGACATTTTGTGACTCCAATAATTTCATGAAAATTTCGGGCACAATTATGAGCTCTACATCCTTTGCCTCTGCGACGTACTTGCACCATACCATCACTGTAAGGCATGTCAATTTGAGGAATAGATTTATAGAGTTTCCTGTTCATATTCAGAAAAATGGAAAATTACTGCGCTGGCTATGTTTACTACTGAACAAATATATCCAATATATGCTCAAGTTATAAATTGATTACCTTCATTGATGAATGCAGGATTGTCATTCTCCCTTGCATTTTCATTATCCTCATTATTATGCATTTGCTGGATATGACTTATGCGCGTTCTTTTTGATGTCCGAAGATTATGTTTGCTTCGTTGTTCTGAACTCATTGAAGCACGTTGAGTTGGTTTGAATTGTCTTTACGCTGCAAGTAGCACAAATATCAGTACAGCTGTTTGGATCAGAATGATTTTCTTTCCATGAAATGAATTGTAATATCAAAACTGGGTGTTAACATGACTAATTAAATGATAAAACTTAACTTTAAAACAACATATAGACATCAAATAAAATCTATTAATATAAATAGAGGAACAACACATTTTTGTTTGATTGTTTGGTTCTGAAGACTAACTATAGATCACAATAACATGTAGGTAAAGACACGATTTTGGTAAATTTATCTGTTTGTATGCTTCAAAGAGAAAAACAGAATAAGAAAGAAAGCGGCTCATTTTCCTTGTAACTATTATAACATATAACATTCAATAATCTTCACATCATCAGCTATAATAGAGATTACCAGAAATCCCCACCAAACAACTTATATATGCTAATTGCTCAGCATGTCAACAAAAAAGATAATAGCCAAACTCGATTCAAATGAAACGGGAAAAAAACCTAAGAAAGTAACAACCACTACATTCCATATCTTTACCGAGCAATTTATGTTGGCTATATTAAGGCGAGGCTAAATATCAACAGAACCATCACACTAACTAAACATACTGAATTCTCTTTTTATAGTCGATCAGTATAACCAATCAAACCAAATATACTATTCAATCCATTAATTCCAGCATCTTATAGAATCAACTATCTAACTGACTACGCTATGTAATTGAATCAGGTACTGATAAAATTATTTTATCCGATATAACAAAATGAAAAGAAAAATGCTACATAAAAGTTCCGGGACAGAAAAAGTAGACACGTCATGAAATTGCAGGATTTGTCATTGATATAACCACAAAACAGACTGAAAGAGACAACACTGTATCTATTTTATCTTGATATAAACAAATGCCGACAAAACGACAATTGGATAAGCAACAGAGGCCAATCAGCAGCTGTTACCTTTTTTTTCACGATATCTATTTGAGGCACAGAATTCAACTGCTGCTTCTTTTCCACCGCAGCAACTTTTGAAATAAGAGCGAACAACTCCTGTATGAAATAAGATTCATAGTAAAAATGGAGAAGTATCAGCCACACTCAACCAAAAATTTTATAAATAGAGTAAAAATCCTAGATAAAAACGTAGCTCAAACATTAGCCGACACATATGAAAACTAACCAAACAGATTAGCTATGTATATGTATATGTATATATGAGGACTCTGAACCTCATAATAGGGAAGCGAATAAGCAAAGAAAAAAAAAAGCTCAGATTAGGTAAGATGTTGCATATAGGACACTAACAATCATACACCAAGAAGGAAAACCCTATGACAATAAAACAATTATATGATTCCCTGAATACAATCCGGGGAATTGAATGGAATGAACAAAATCTGGGAACTAATGCAAGCTTGAACCCGTAGTTCTTTACTTACCCAAGAGTAGCAGAGGAAAAAGAGAATACTAACCAAAAGCATTTACCTAAATGCAGACAAATGTTAGTAAAAGAAGTGTTTACCTGCGCAAATACTTCCACAACTCGAAGTTGTTCAAAGAGCTCTATTACAACCTGAAACGGCACGGAAAATTGATAGAAGTTAATTCAGCAACTGCTACATAAAATTATATAACTACATCTGCCTAATCACAATAGCTTGAATTAAATACATGAGCATTGCAACTCTGTATAGTCCAATTCACGGAGATAACATTCTAACACTTCATAGTTGGGTTGTATTGCAACTTACTTGTAATATAGCTAATCCACTTCTCATATGCAACAATCATATAATAACCCCACACCAAAAAAATTCAGCACTTTTTAAATTCATTAACTTTCTAATAACACCGCTTTACATCATGTTTCTCAAACATTAAAACAAAGTCACACCAGCTAGGATGATCAAAGCACTCCTGGAAATTAACCATAGATTAAGAACAAAACAGAGTATTCCAATGCGCTATTTTGAAGTTGGATTTCCACCAGCAACAAACATAAGAATTTGAAATGACTCATAACTCAACTTCTACACATCTCAATGATTATCAAAATGACACCCTCAGCAACACCCTGATCATGTTCTTAAACCCTAAACAAAGTGCTATTCTGCAGGGAGATGGTGGTACTTTATCCCTTTTTATATTCTTATTGTATGTTCTTATTAAATAAGGTATTAGCACATTTAAGTAGCTTAGAATATAACAGTGAGCACTTGCAATCTGTTAGACAAACGTGGCCATGATTGCTTCTGAGTCTTCGAGATAGTCTAAATGCCATCCAATCAACTTGTTCCTATAAGTCAGTTATGTAATAAGGATATATGTATCAACTGCAGTTTGCTGAAATAACTTAATTTAAAAACAATTACAACAACAGGACTAACCGAGTTTTAAATTTCGTTTTATGATTTGGTTGAAAAAATCCTAACTGATTATTCTGGGAATCTTGATCTAACATACACATATATATATATACATCAAGTGTATAAAAACCCAGACATCAACATTCAAGTTGCGAGGCAATACCTTGCACAATCAGTCCGAAGAAACCAACCAAATCCAATTAAACCCAGAAAATTGCAGAACCCTACAAAGGAAAAAAGTGAGGAACCGCAACGGCAAACCAAAAGTGAGAAACCGAAGGCGACTATGAGCAAGACGACAGCTGTGCTTTGGTTTTGGGGCAAAGGCTTGAGCGGCGGTCACGACGGCGGTTGAAGGCCTTCAGAGGCAGATGGCATAGATTAGAGAATTGCAGGAGAAAAAAACAGAAGAGAAGATGAATCACTTACTGAGACGGTGAAGAGTGACGAAGGAGATACAGAAGAGCTGAGGGAAATTGGCGGTGAGTGAGAGAGACAGAGAGAGTTAATATGATAGGTTTTTTTTTTTTTTCTTTAGCTAGTTTCTTTTGGTATAGCGGTGGGCTTTCTTTTGGGATAGCGGTGGGTTGGGCTGATCACATATCGTTGGAAAAGTCAACGGGTGGAGGGTACCGTTCACGTGAACAGTAACTCGGCCTCCTCGCCTAACATATAGAGATTTGGTAAAGAAAAGGGAAAAGGGTATAGCAGGGTTTAGGCAAAGGGCACCATAGTAGGCGGGATTGAGAAAGAAAATCCGGCCAAAAAGACCCCAGTTTCCGTCTGCTTGTGGCTCTCTCCTCTCCTCTTCTCTGTGGGTAACGACTATATTTCTCTCCCTTCTTCTTTTTTTGCTAATTCAAAATTCGATATCTGCTATGTTATGTAAGGAGTTGAATGCCACTATTCAAATTGAGTTCCCCCAGTCCCATTAATCAATCGATTCTATAACCATTCTTTGGTCTTAGGGTTTAATAGTCTTGTGGGTTTTTACCATTTTATGGTTGGGTTGCCTAGAGACTACTGTCAGGTCAATCTCAGGTATATGTTTCTGGGCGGACCTTGTGTAATATTGAATTGTGTTTTCTGACTTATGCGCACTAACTTGAGACTTCACTCTACGTGCCCATGCTCTCTTGGAAAGTAAAATGTTACTCCACCTACCCATCACTGCTAATTGCTGATCATTATAGGGTTTGATTAATGTTGAATCGGATATTGTGGTTTATGTTTTCTCTACATATTCCTCTCTTCCTCTTCTTGTTTGGGTAATTGTTTTTGGCTGCTGTGTTGCTAAACATTCGTACATATTTCATTATGTCAGTCGTCATCAGATTCCCAGGCCAAAAGGACTCTTCAACGTTCCAAGAGAGTGTTTATCTTGTTAATAATGAAAACTCTTGTACTTATTGAGGGAGCACTTATATTTATGTTAAATAGAGTCAGTAAGTTCAGCTCCTTCTGAATTCTTGAATCTCTGCCTAGCCGTTGTTTGTCTGCATTTTTTTCTCCTGCATGATTTTATGAAATCTATTTTTTGCAATGCAGTACTGAGTTGTCTAAAATTTGTGGGTTTTTGTTTTAAATTAGTCTATAGAATGTCTCTACCAAATGTATTATAAGATTCAGTCCTTCTGACTACTAGTTCTTAGTTCTGATTTTTTGAAAGTGTTTTAAGCATCGAGACTTCTTTCAATAAACGCCCATGGTTGATATTCTTTCAGGAAACAAGAAGACCTGAGAAGAGAGTTGAGAGTTGCTGTAGTATGGGATCTGGCACTACACTTCCCCAATGGACGTCAGAGCCTTGTATCATGGGCATTGATGAAGCCGGTCGAGGCCCTGTTTTAGGGCCAATGGTATATGGATGCTTATACTGTGCTCGCTCATACGAGAAGACTCTCTCCTCTTTGAACTTTGCAGATTCAAAGACATTAAAAGAAGAGAAGAGGGAGGAATCATTTGAGAATCTAAAGACTGATGAATCAATTGGCTGGGCTGTTGATATCATAGATCCGAGAGAGCTTTCAGCTAAAATGCTAAAGAAGATTAAGATAAACCTTAATGAAATATCACATGACTCTGCAATTGGCCTTGTCACTAAGGTACTTAACATGGGGGTTCTTCTTGCTGAGGTTTACGTGGATACAGTGGGAGATACTGAAAAGTATAGGAGTAAACTGTCTGAAAGATTTCCTTGTATCAATTTTGTGGTTGCAAAGAAGGCTGATAGTCTTTACCCAGTTGTTAGTGGAGCAAGCATAGCTGCAAAAGTCACAAGGGACAGAGCCTTACGGGAGTGGGTTTTTGATGAAACAGCTGGAGCTCTGCACAAGAACTTTGGTTCTGGATATCCTGGAGATCCCGTTACCACGGCCTGGTTGCAAAATCACAAACACTCGGTATTTGGATTCCCATCATTGGTGCGTTTCAGCTGGGGCACATGTACTCCATATTTCAAAGACATTGCTGAAGTCTTATGGGAATCAGTGGATGACGATGGTTCTAGCAATTCTAACGGAAAGCGGCAACTGAAATTAAGTAATTTTGGTGTCACAACATCAAAGAAAAAGATTGAAGAAATAGAATCCAGTGGTAAAGGACGCTGCAAATTTTTCTTCGCTCGTAAGTTTGAGCAAGTCACTCATTTCTAAGTAACGGTGCAGGAGAGATGCCTGGCTGGATACTAGCAAAGTGGGAACTGCAATGTGGTTCTTGTGGTGTTGCCTAGCACCATGGTGTTTGTCGTTACTTCCACTCTCACGAGAACTCGTCAATCTGCCCCATTTGAAGTTCCATAACTGAAGCCAAGTTCTGTTGTGTATTATTCTGGATTTACTAAACAACATCATTGCTGCAACGTCCATTTGCAGTTTTATATTTCAATGTGGTGATGGATACAAGCTTTTTAATGCCCTAGACTCTTGTTTTTTCATTGTGGACCACGAGAGTTATTTATTTTGATTTCTATGCTTTTACCTGTAATATGGATGCCATCTATCGCTCTTTTTTTAGTTTTTCTTTTTTTCTTTTTTTTTTTCTTTTCCCCATTGATTCTGTTTTCTTTTTTTTACCAAGCAATGCACCTTGTTTGACAATGTGTATGTAACGTTCAGGGGTCAAGCATGTAATAACCAAGATGGGTTACTGATGTTTATCTGGTATATTCTTTGGCTTCTTCCTGTTCATATTTGGGTGAGCTATTTCCAATATTCATTTATTCTATTTTTGAAACTGAACAAATCTTTATACCCGAAAAACAGGAAAAAGAACTAAATAAGTATAACATTTGGAGGAACTGATTGCAGTCTTGTACATGTTACCTCATGGCAGATATGTATGATATGTATGAGAACAATGAGCATCCGTTTTGAAGGCCAACCTGTTCAGCTCAATCATCTGAACGCACATAAAAAATGAATGGCTGGTACAACACATCCCATCGAGTTACAAGTTGGACAACATTATGGTTGCTTCAACGATTTTACCATTTCTGTTGGTAGATTTGCATACAACTGAATTTCAGTGTTATATCTCAAAGCTTCGCCCACTAGATTAGGTTATGTTATCCAGAAATCAAAAGAGTACAAGGAAACAACTATCCCACCAGGGAAACAAAATAGAAAGATGATAATCAATCAGCATTGAACCTTGGCGCTGGAAGTTTTTCAAATTCAGACACTCATACAAAGCAAGTAAGATCTTAAGACAAGGACGTGCACCATAACTACAACTTCAACTGCTACTAAAAAGTGTATCCGAAACATTATACCAAATCAAGTGATTTAGATCTACACATACCGTTATAATGCCAATGTCATTAGTATCATCAAATTCACAAATACTTCTTATATGAGGGATCGAATTTAAACCAATCCCATGAAATGGTACAATATCTAATTCAAAGCAAAGTCAAGATTCCATCCTTTCTCAAAAGCAGTTGGTGTCGTAAGTTGCAAGCCCCAACAACTCCGGACCTTCAAGTCGAAGGTTGTTCTCAAAGCTACAATATAGAAACAAATTTGAGATTTCAATGTAAAGCCACAAGAAAGGGCAACCACCAACTGGAAAAAAATTTATACAAGGACACATTGAGTCCCATTTGCCGTGGAAAACCCTACCCCCATATATTAGACTCATTATTCTCACCAGGACTAAATAAGCCAATAAGGTACAAAACACATGATCCTTTTGAACTTTATTTCATGATAGTCCAGACAATTTGGCAATGTTCATACCCATAATACAATTTGTGTTTGACAATTTGAACTCTACAGTTAGGGATGGATGAAGCAGTGCTGGCCACGCTACAGGAAGTGGGTATGTTCATCGGGGTATTCTTAATGGGTATGTTCACGCCAAGAAGAATTACCAAGCATAACGGTAAAAGAGAGAGAAATTGACATGGTATATGACTCTTTTAATGGTGAATTTAAAAGAATTATACGTCATAACCCGTATAATGAATTTCAATCTCTTCGGGGTATTCCCCTTATAATTCTTAATAGAGATTTACCAAGCATAACGACATATTTCCCATTACAATAATTACAAGCTTTTCGAGGTTTTCCATTTCCTGATACCTTGCTTAAATTTAAATTCAAATAGGGTTAAATATTGTATAGTCCATGTGGTTTGAAGTTGACATTTGTTCAGTCCTTGTGGTTTCATTTTAATCTGAATGGCTTAAAGTCCCGATTTTTCCTTCTAAATAGTCCTTCCGTCAATTTTCTCAGTTAGATTGCTGACGTGGCTGTTAAAATTTGTACTAAACAAATTTCAATTCTTTAAAATATTAGCATATAATAAATTATTCAACAAAAAATCTCCCTCCATATTATAAATTAACTTGACCATCCAATCTGACATCAGCTGAGTACAGAACAAAGGTGTACCACTACCCAAAATTAATTTGTATCTCAGTTCTTCGGGTTTGCACTTCACTATCTATGTGCATGCTTGACAATACCGCAAGTAACATTAAATACATAGTCTTATATACAGCATAATAAAAACCAAAAACAAAAAATTGTCCCAAGCTGTAATGCCCTTGATTATAAAATATAAGAAATAATCTTTTTATTTGGGTTGGTATGTCCTTATACATATGTGGTATGTCCTTATACATATGCACATGTGAGTATATATATATATATATATATATATAATCTATGTTGTAATACTCCAATAATTTGGTAATTCAATTTATTTTGGTAAAGGTACACATGGGCTTACTAAAGTCGTATCAAGATGGGGTTAGTTAAGATCTAAGTTTTATTGGCTTGGTAATTGCTCGGGAGTATTTATTTTTAGATACTTATGTTTATCAAGATTTATGTATAATGTGTATATGTATATACACTGCCTCAAAGTTAATACAACTTGATAATAAAATAAAATAAAATAAGAATAAAGAAAGAAAGATCAAGAGGGATGGGAAAGATAAAAAATAAAAGAAGAGGAGAGGAGAAGTCGAGAGACTTCAGGAAGGAGAGAAAAAAAAAGAAGAACCTGGGAGAACAAAAAAAAAGGAAAATGAAAGAAAGAAGAGGGAAGCTTCTAGGGGGCGTCTCATCCTCTCTAGAACTCTCACAGTCTCTCTCTCTCTCTATCTCTGGGGGATTTTCTCCAATTTTTTTTTTTTTGGTCACAGAGAAGGAGGGGATTAGAAATCGCTTTGATTATGGCTGTGGCTAGAGTTGTGAAAGGTAAAATTGACACTACCTACGGTAAGATCTAGAGTAACGATTGGGATACTGGATTATGAGAATTGTTCAATAGTTGTAATCGATTTTGAGATTGAGTTGAATGACTTATCATTGATTTCTTTGATTTGGATTGCTGATATGTTTTGCAACTGTGATGGTATTTGGGAATTAGCTTATTTACTTATTCAAATAAGTTTAAGGTCAGGGTGTTACACAAGCTCAGTGACGAAATATTATGTAAAGGAACCCCATAATAATAAAATCAAAGCTGAAGAAAAACAGAGCCAACTTCTTATTATCGTTAGGGTGTCAAAATGGCGAGCATTTGATAAAATTGATACTGAAAAAAGAACAAAAAAGAGCTCCCTCGGTTATTGTTATGGGAGAAGCCATTCAATTTCAAATAGCAAGGTAAACAAAGATAAAGGAGCAACATGATACGCAATAGAAAGAACTTACTTGTTTAGAGGTATGTGCTCAAACGGTCCACTGGTAGGAATTGTTCCACACAAATCATTGCTCGATACATCCCTAGAAGGATTGACAATTTTAAATGACAGTCAGGTACTTATACCAAACGTGATAATACAAGAGCACAACTACTAAAAGGAACGCTGAGAGATTAGTTCCATAAGCACTCACAAGACTTTGAGGTTTGAAAGGCCAACGAGCTCCCTGGGGATTGGCCCACTTAACCTGTTGTCATTTAGACGTCTGCCGCACCAAGCAATTATGAGACAAAATGCAATACTATGCTAGTGAATAATCAGGTACATATGTATTGACAGAAAGACAATCGACCAGTAGGTTAGTAATCATAAAAGGTCAACTATTAGTCCTAATCTGGGAAACAATAGGAGAAAAATTGTTTAATGTGCAATACTACAACGTTCACTTTGCAGTATTGCACCTTTGCTCCATGATCCCAAATAAGTTGCTCCACCGTTTTGAAGCAAGAACATTACAAATTTTGAGAAAGTGGATCACCCAATTTGCAGATAGATGGATAAATAGCATAACAGTCCATTAGCAGAGGTAAAGTAACTCACAAGAAGACAAGTGATTTCAGTTTCCCCAATGAAGGAGGAATTGTCCCTGATATGTTGTTGTTATATAAGTCCAAGCTAATGAGGCTGTTGAGGTTACCAAGCTCAGCTGGAATAGTCCCCTGAATGTTATTTCTGTAAAGCTCCCTGCATAATCAAACAAGCACATATATGGGTTGGGTTAAACATGAAAAGATGAGAAGGGGAAGTAGGAGAGGATAAGACGTACAGATATTGAAGATGCTCAAGCTTTCCAAGTTCTGGTACCAGATGTCCAGAGAGGTTTGAGTTACCTAAATCCCTGCGAAAATTCAAAATCACACATTCATTGCAATGGAAAATCACACATTCTAATACAATACATGACAAATCAGTTGAGTTCAAAGAGGAGTACAGTCGGGTAACGCGATTGTGGTGGTTGCAGGTGATGTGGAACCAAGTGCAAGGGTTGACGAGGGTGGGATCCCAGCTCTGCAGCACCTTCCCGGGATCCGACAAGCTCTTCCTCAGCGTGTACAAAGCGTCTGATTCCGAGTTACCGTACGCCAACCCAACCACGCTTACACTAAGGAGGGCTAGTCTCATCAACCATAACCTCGCCGCCATCGCCGCTCTTCTTCACCTTTGCTTTCTTTCTCACTCTCTTCCTTTAATCCCTTTATTTATTTATTCTTTCTTAACGGACCACGTAGTCAAATAAAACAACCATATTAGGTTATTATCCAACTGAAATGCTAGGGGAGTAGGCAATGACACCAAATTGAACCATCATGACTCAAGGAAGCAATCCTAGCCGCTCAAAATCAACTTCTCTATTAACATGTCTTAAAAACACAACATTGCACTTCACAAGCAAGCCACGAGAATTGATACATCAAGGAACATTGGCTTTGCCACACAAGTTGTCGATCAAAACATTGTCATCATCATTAATGAGAACTTTAGGAAGTTGCTTAAAACACATTGAATTTCAGCCTTCTCATCCTATTCATGGGGATTCCGTAAAAATTCCATTTCAAAAAGAAATTTAGGAAGTTGTTGAAAATACATTGAATGTCAGCCTTCTCGTAAAGTTGCTTCATGCACTAAAACATCGGTATCAATAATATTTTCAGAAGTTGAATAATCTCGGATAACAAAGGCAATAGAAACTTTACCAAGCATCAATGCTTAGGAAAATGTCCATTACCTTTAAAAACTTGAAATCGTTCAGACAGGACTGTTGCTCGTGCGTTGCTGAAAATTTGTATGAATGATCTAATCATATAGACCTAAAAACTAAACGGATGAGATTCCAAGATGTGATAGAAAAATATGTATTCTAAACTATAAACCGAAAAGTCATCAACTAGTCCTCATTATAGAGGTCCTCAATAGAAGGGCTCTCATAATGTAACACCCCAAAATAGAGTAGCTACAATGTCACAACCCTAAACTAATGAGGAACCAACATGTCCGAAAGGCGTGCTAATAACCCATTAACCCAAAGTTCAAGGCGATTTGGGATTTATTTTTCTTTTAATTTATAAAACACGTCGAGAAAACACTTTACATTTCACAAAGACAACACAGAATTCCAAACGGAATATGGCATTCAAGAGCCAAATTTGAAAACATGCGACAACTCTTATAGCACATCAATAATAGGTACTCTTCAAGCTAACAATAAATTCAAGGCAACTTCACAAACAATTACTCATAAGGTTCACAAGGAAGATCTGTAAAAGAAGACAAGTCACCTCAACAAGTAAATGACACGATTAAAAAACACACACGCCCCATGCTCCCTCCTTGCTTGTCTCGTTTCAGTACATAGTACCTGCATCCACAAACTATTGTAGGGGTGAGCTTTCGTCCTCGCTTCGCCCAATAGGCGCCAACCCAATCGAGCTAGGGTTGAATATACATGTTACGATAGCGTAAATAGAGACCAAAGAAATAGCCAAAACATTTTCAACATCCTATCATTAAACAGTTTAAAAGATAAACTTGGCATAATCCTGCTTTGAGATTTCATAAAACCAATGCATGCAATGAGAAAAGGTTTGAGCTCAAAAATACTTACTTGCCAGACTTTTTATCTTTCATGTGACCGATACCACGATTTGACTTTTACAAACTTGGCCAACTACCATTCATGGTACTTTTACTAGACCATGGGTAGCAAGAGTGTCCATTTATGGCTACAACAACATAAACAATAAAATTTCTTATGATGTCACTGTTGATACCTAATCATTTGTAAGGCCTGCAAGGTTCGACACAACATATGGGCTAATGTAGCCCTTCTGGAGGTTTCACGGTTTCGACAACGTAGGGTGATACTGCCCCATCACTCTCAGGTCATATCATTAGGGGTGGGCATGGGACAGGATGGGACGGGATTGAGGTCATCCCACGTCCCGTCCCGGTTGTTACACATGGGACGGGATCGGGATGGGCCTTACATTTTTCAGACTCGATCCTGCCGGGCCTAATCCCGGATGGGACGGGACGGGATCGGGATGGGACGGGATCGGTATGGGACGGGCCCAATCCCGGCCATCCTGCATCAGTTTCTTTTCTTCTAGAAATCGTACAGTTACATTTGAAATTTCATCTAGTGTCTTCATAAGATTTGTAGTAGACATCTTAATGTCCATTCCAGAATTTAAATCACTTGAAAATGATTTTCTCGATTAAGTTATGATTTTTTTAAGTTTAGGGTCTGCATCTATAAATTCTGCATGTCAATTCTGTGATTCTGAACCAGTTGGCTTCTTTTCAAAAACTGTACAAATTGGTTGGTTATGTGAGTTTAGTGTTCTCATGAAAGTTACAGAAGACATCCTAAAGATTATTTGAGAGTTGGAATCTCTCAAAAATAAGTTTTCTACAATTAGTTATGAATTTTGAAAGTTAGACGGGACGAGCCCAATCCCAGCCATCCTGCATCAGTTTCGTTTCTTCTGGAAATCATACCGTTGCATTTGAAATTTCATCTTGGTGTCTTCATAAGATTTGTAGTAGACATCTTAAGGTTCATTCCAGAATTTGAATCACTTGAAAACTATTTTTCTAGATTAAGTTATGGTTTCTTAAAGTTTAGGGTCTATATTAGTAAATTCTGAGATTTGAACCAGTTGGCTTCTTTTCGAAAACTGTACAAATTGGTTGGTTATATGAGTTTAGTGTCTTCATGAAAGTTATAGATGACATCTTAAAGATCATTTGAGAGTTGGGATCTCTCAAAAATAATTTTTCCACAATTAGTTATGAATTTTAAAAGTTAGACGGGACGGGACGGGCCTGACGGGACTCAAAATTTCAATCCCGCGTCCCGTCCCATTGTTTCTCTAATGGGACGGGACCGGGACGGGACGGGACCGGGATTTACGGGATTTGTGCCCAGCCCTACATATCATCATCTCATATCATCATACAGTAACATTGTATCTAGCCTCGGTTTTGTTTCAATAAAACCTTAGTATGCGAGAGTCATAAAATAAATCCCACGAGGCATCAACTATGATAAACATGCATAAAAACTTGCAGGACTTTCTAAGGCAATAAATACCTATCACAAAGCATGCATTAATTCAAGGCCACTAACAAGGAAGAGTTAGCTCTCCCTACCTGGAATGTCGTTCCAAGCTACCGCATGCATTGTAGCCCGATTCGCACACTCCTCGGCTCCATGTGCATGAAGTCTTGGATTTCGATAGCAAATGCGTCAACGATAACGTTCAACCAAACTATAAGACCTTGACGATCATTGGAATGGTCAACTACCCTTACCCTGGTTTGACCAGGAGTTGACCATGTTGACCGAGTTTGGCTGGTCTCGAAGCATCAAATAATCGCAAACTTATGATCACATGCTTTTAAAACTAAGACCACTTCTAATGAGAATGTAACGTCGACTTTAACTCCTCGTTTCCTATATTAAGAGTACTTTAAGGTTAAAGGCTCTCAACATCAGAACGATCACTTTACTTGACACTTTAAGGCTATCGACTTATTAATTTAAGATTCATGAACCGGGCGCATTCTTAAACTTTAAGTCTATCGAGTCTCAAATTCCATTTAGAAATAGTTTCGCCTAAAGTCAACTAAACCGAAACTAGACTAGCCGTTTAAAATAGAAACTTCGTTACTCCCAAGAATGGAAAGTTTTCATAAATAGAAAGCTTCCAAAAATAGAAACTTTCCACAAATAGAAACGTTTCTGATACAACTTCAAAACAACAAACTAAACAACTACAACCAAAGTAATAACACCAATCTTCACCAAGAGTAAACCCTAAGCTCCTACCATTGATAGATGCATAATATGCTATGATTTTAATGTGTTTCCTACCCTATTTGGCAATGTTATTGTAACATCCTGAAATTTCAGATTTCTATTTTTAAAAGAAAAATTATTTTCGAACTATTTTTATTCTGATTTCTATTATTCTTTCAAATTCTTTGTAGCTTTCGAAAATTATTTCAACTTTTAATTTGTCGAAAATTTTCTTTCGAGCTCATAATTAAGGTAGACGTCGTTACGAGTTTGTAGGATTTTTCGAAACATCGTTTGTAGGATTTTTCGGAACATCGTTTGGACATCGGAGCTATTTTTAATGATTTTTGGAAGTTGGTATTATCCAAAAATTATTTGAAAATGGAAAAAAAATCAAAGTCGGTTTGAGGGTGTATCTCTATTAATAAAGCCAGAAGGCTTTTTTGATTTTGTCAACGGTTAAATTTTTTGAACTACCTATAATGCCCTTAATTGATTAAAACTTTAAAATATGTTATCTAACAAATGAATGACAAATTAATAATTGCAAATGTTGGAAATAAAAAAAATGAAAAACAGAAAGAAAGAAGCTTAAAACGTGAGAGGTGAGAGAGAAAAGTGGGGAAGGAAATTAGATTTTTTTTTTTTTTGAGAATGGGAGGGGATACAGACTTTTGAGTATAACTGTAACAGTAAAAAAGAAAAAAATTCACACACGTGAAGATGCTAGTATACATAGAGGAAGACAGAAGGGGATCAGATAAGTTTAGACACAGACCGGGTCTCTGACGACTCGAACGCCAGCGACGGGTCGACCCGGCTGCCTCTCTGTCCTCCGGCGGCGGCGAGGAGAAAGAAAGGTGGCGACGGCTTTGTCTCGACGTCCTGGTCTTCTCCATGGTATTTATTTTCAGAGATGAAGTCCGGTGAAGAAGAATTGAAGAAGAAGTCTGGGTTTGCCGGCCAACTTTGGATTCCGGCCACGACGGCTGGCATGGATGGAGTTGGTAGCTTCACCTCGACTTGGTGAACCTCTCTATGTCTTTGGTTGTCCAAGACGAGCTCTGAGGAGGGAGATTCGAAGGGTTGAAGTTTCTGAGTTTTCCGGCGAGGGTTCGACGGATTCCGACGAAGTTGTGTTCGACTCAGGTATCAATTTTCATCTACTCGTTGAGCTCTACCTCTTTGTATAATTGAAATCGTGTTTGGTTGAGAGATGAAGAAGTTGAGTTTTGGCAGTGTTGTGGACGGCCGTGAGTGACGCTGTTCTCGGCGGCGACGGTGGTGGTGATGATTTTGGGTTATGGATTAGCTATTTTGATATTGATTGAAGCTTTGGAAAAGAATCTGAGTAGTGTTGTTATGCTTGAATTTGTATTTTTGTTGAGAGATGAAGAACTAGAGTTTTGGGATTTTGGGCAGTCGTCTGCCACCGTGTGTGGTGGTGGTGCTGGCTTTCTCAGTTTATTATTGATTTGGTTCTTGCTATTGCATTGATAAGGCTTGAATTACAGAGAGTTAGGGAGTTGGAGAAGGATGATCGGAAGATTGGACTGTATTGTTAAAGGGTGCAGATGTTTATGAGCTTTGGTGAGTTTGGCAGGAGCATTAAAACATAATTATATTGTTGTGTCGTTTTACTTGATTTTCAAATCGGAGAAGTTGTGTGTGTATTTGATAATTGAAATTGGAGAAATTGTGATCCGGTGGATTGAGTTTGGATACAATTATGGAAGAAATGCAATACAACAATGGGTGTCCAGAGTAAATTGGAGTTGAGTACGTAGTTGGAGCGCAATTTGTATATGACAACGGCATTGAGCAAACTTAAGGGTGAATTGGAATGTGACGATGAAAGTAATATGAGCGAGCATGGTATGTAATTAGGAAACTATCGGAGAAAGTGAAAGGAAGTGTGAAATTGAGAACTTGGGTGTTCTTATCAATATGAGGACTTAACACCCACACGAATTCCAGATTCGATACGAGGACAGGGTGACTATCGGCAATATCAAAAGCAGAAGGATAAAGATTTCAGAAGCAAGTCGTCGAGTAACTAATTTTAACTAGTGTCGGAAGCAACGCTTTGGATTCTAGGTAGGGTCTTTCTCGGGGAACCTTTCTTTAAATTGATAATTAGGTTATTATTGAAATCGATGCATTGTGGCATTGGTTGATATAACTCTTGAATGTTATTGTTTTCGTTTAAAACATGTGTAATCGTTGATTTATATAATTAATGTTATCGCTTTTCGTGAAAGCATGATTTGGATGTTATTTTATGAGTAATGATATTCAGTTGACATGCATAATGCATTCATTGTGAGGAAACGTGAGAATGGTGAGAAATGTGATTTTGGAGAGGAGAATGAAATTGATAGAATAAATACATTTTGTGTAGTTGAATTTCCTCATGGGTTGTCATCGGGATCTATGATTAGCCCACACGTGCACAAATGTAGGGAAAATATGCCCTTTCGATGGCGGACATAGATAAAACTATCTTATCGGGTTGCAGATCGGGAGACCATGAGTATAATAAGACGACTAACAAAAGAGGTACAGGTTGTGAGATATTACTGATTGTTAGATCATATATTCGAGACATTTGAGTCACCCCCAGTTGGTAAAATACACAGTATGGGACGTGTAGGCTCACCTGTCTTTGATGTGTGGACTGATAGCCAGTAATTGAGGAAGACATTTATTAGCATTTATGCATCGATCTTTGTCGTTATTTATCTAAAGTATTATTTGATATGTGATAACTTGATTGTGCGACGTAGTTAAGTATAACTTAAAAATGTTAGGCCCTACTGAGCGTAAGCTCACCCCTATAGAATTTTGTTCAGGTACTACGAGACACATCTTTCGAGAAGTCTAACAGTGAAGTTTAGCTAACGTGTTCGAGAGTTAAGAGGAGTTACGGAAGATTAGAAGTGAGATCGATCGCAAGGGCTCATCTTTTTGTCTTTGTAATTGTTTTGTTATTGTAAACGTTTTATTTTATTTTATTTCTAGAAAAGTATTTGAAATTGTTATATTTTCTTTTACTTTTCCCGCTCACACCTCGGGTTTGGCGTCAGGTGCTTGGAAACCACCGACACCGGGTTCGGGGTGTGACAGTTATTTCCTTAAAAATACCATTTCTAACATGTTTTGTAATTGTAGAGGCAATGAGAGCTTAAATGGAGAAAAGAAAGCTAAATCGCGGAAATAAAAGAAAAATGCAGAAAAAGGCAAATAAGTCATTCTTTCCGTGCAAGAAAGGAGATATCACGTTGATCCCTTAGGGATCTTAACGTCAAAAAAGAGAAATTCAAGGAAGAAATTCATCATTAGTTGTTATCCAAAGAGCAGTAAATTTGGATTCCAAGTCTAAAAAGAAAAGAGAAAAGTTAAACATGTGCACCTAGTCCCGCGTCATTTTTGAAGAGAAGTTTCACCAAGATATTCACTATATAAAGACAGTTTTGTGTACTTCTCAAATCATCTCTTATTCGTACAAAAATCAGTAAAACACGTTAGTCTTCCTTCTCCTTTTCGACGCCTCTCTCCAGAAAAGAAGCAATCCAAGCCGGCACCTTTGTAGGACTTATCCAGAAGGCTGCCGAGGAGCATCAAGCGTGTTTGACCCTTCGAACATCTCAAGCTTCCTTGAAGATTCATAAAGTGTAATTCAGGTCTTGTTTCTTCTATCTTGTTATTGTTCTTTGTTTTCTTTTATTGGATTTTAAAGTTGGAATTGGTTGGTTATCAAGAACATGAATAAATTAATTTTCACAATTAGTTCAAGCATATTTCGACTTGTCTATTATATCATGTGATTTGTTTTATGCCTTGTTGACTCATTAAATGCATAGTTGTGTTTTCACTAAAACTCTAATTCTGCAGGTTAGTGTTGCTAGGTCTCCGAACTAATTCACCTAATAGTTTTGGGCAGAGATCCAAGTAGTAAAGGTTATGTAATAATAGCCAAAACTATGTGTTACATGTTTACAAGTTAAGCAGCTTTTTGTAAACTTGGGCATATTCAAATTCATAATTCTATAGATCTTAATAATTCATGTTTAGTGTAGACAAATACTCTGAGTCGAGATTGAGTATTGATCGCAACCTATCCTAGGTTCTAGACTTCTCTGTGCTTAGGAGATAAAGTAAGTAGAATTAAAGGAATGCATGACCTCGTAGGCATGTGTTTCGGGTTTATTTTTTATATCACTTGGCGATGAAATTGATTATATGTTTGAGACATGTTGATACTTGCTTGATTGATTCTGCAATTGCTGGTTGATGTGTATGGAAGATGATCACTTGTATATATTTTATTTATCTTTTGTTTATCCTTTTCGTAGGAATTTAGAAAACCAAACTCTCAAAACCCCCTTATATTTGTGTATCATGTGTATAATTGTAAATGAATACTTGTAATTACTTATAGTTACTGACTCATTAGTGTAACCGTGATTGCAGGAATTACTTTAAGTCCCCGGATTGATCGAATCTTATTGGCCAATACTGCATTATGATAAAAAAGGGTTCTTAATTGTTGTACCTCGATTTCGGTGTACGTTAACCACCGAGACTAATAGCAAACTCCCAACACTTCAAACCTAAAGGTGCATGCAAGCGGCTAAACACACAGATCTAACTCCCAAACCTCTGGGCGCTAGGCGCCTAGCGGTTGGTTGGCTGTGCTCTTATCCAACCCCTATTGAAGGTAACAATTAGTCGCCTAGAGACCTCAATTGGTGTACAACTAATAGAAACCCATAATTAAATAGAAGTAAATCACAATCAAAAGTGTAGGCGAAAAAGATAGTATAAGCGACTCTCTTTCCCTTATTGGTTGGGCTAACTTTCTCCTCCCTTACTAGCGTTGGAATGCGCTTCATCTATGAATACAAAAATTGTCAGTTACGACTTTCATAAATTTGGGTAAAACGAAGGCTTGAAGTAGCTATTACATACTCTACCACTATCATTTACATATAATGTGAGCTCCCGTACTTTTTTATGTGCTTATGACCACTATATAATACTTTAAGTAAGATAGAGTGAGTTGAGGTTAACTCACTATCGTCTTTGTCAAATTATAATGTTGCAAATGTAAACCTTAATGAGATTGCTCGAGTTCATTTTCGAGATTTTCTTTTAAGGTCATGTCCTTGATCTAAGAACCCGACATTAAAATACATGTCGGTACGAGTTAGGGAGTATGTTCGGAATATTTTTCAGACACTCAGTCTATTTTCTATAAATTTCTAAAATTTTCGATAATTAATAATTACCATTTCAGATTTTACTCCATTCATTAAATCATAGTCTCCAATCCTAGTCTTTGATTTATTTCTCCTAACCTACATTCAATCTCCTATCCAAAAAAAAGAATACTTTCAATCTGGGCCGTTGGCCCGAAGTACTTAAGGGTAAAAACCCTACTCTCCTAGAAAGAGTGAGGGAGGGTTCGAGAGAGAGATAGAGAGGACAGAGGAGCCGCCCTCCTTCCAGGCGCGCCACCGCCGCCGTCAGGCCACCGCCGGACGATCGGCGACCATCATCGGAATCGCCTCTCTCTCCTCTGTATCCATGACAGAAAACCCGACTTGCATCCATCCCTTCTTCAAATCGGAATCCAATCCCTAAATCCCCCAATCGATTTTTCCGGCCGATTCATCCTTCTCCGGCGAAGCCTTTGCTCCTCAAAGGTAACCTCTTCTCCCCTTGTTCGATTTCGAGCCGTCTTGAGCTTTGCTTTTCAGTTTGGAGACTAATTCCCCTTTGTTCTTCTTTCTGGGTTCGTCTGCAACTTCGCCGCCGGTCACATCTCCGGCCATGCATTCGATTCTACAAGGTAATCCTTCTCTTCCCTCTTCAAATCCGAGTTCTCTGGACCTTGAGTCCTTGTTTGAAAACCTGAGCTTACACCTTCTCTAGTTTGATAAAGGATATCAATCTTTTGGGTTAGTTTTTTAAGTTCAAACTGTGGTTTTGGTGTGATATTTTAATTTGTTTTATTGTGTATGGAAATAAAGGAGAATGTTCCAAGTTAGAGTAAATCTTCAATTGATAATAAGTTAGGCTCTCTAATGCTTTTTAAACTATTTGATGCCAAATGGTATTGTGTGTACGGGAATTATTATCTCAATTTATAATGATTAATGTGTCGTATACAGACTTTGATATTAATTTTTTCCTGGAAGATCATGTTAAGGTTTTTATATTGGTTCTTAATTGAAATACCATTAGACTTATTGCAAACTTATAGGCTTTGTTTATTTGATTAAACAACGACTAAAATTCAAATTTTTCAATAGATTTTTAATGTGTTTTTACTTGAATACATTTAGACTTACTTAAAGTTTATAAACTAAGGTCCACTTTTCATAATGAGTGAGCGGACTTGAAGATGAGTTGAGAGGACAGAGTAAAGATCTGTTCATTACTTCTTTTCCGTTTTTCAGTTGATCAAAATCTTCTTTGAATTTTGCTTATTTCTATCAATTTTGGTTGAATTCAATTTGCTATATGTTTGCACAGTTTTTTTTTGTTTTGTAACTAGGACGTGGAAGTTTTATATCAGTGATTTTGTCTTCAGGTATATATGGTTTTAAATATGTTTGATATATATTATTCTTCTTCATTGTTGTGCGATGCTTGAATTTTTGGTTTCTAATATCATTTACATTATAGGCTGGGTAAGCGCATCTCAAAACAAAAGAAGAAATCCAAGAGGTATACATTATGTAAACTTGATCGGAATGTTTCGTCTTTGAATTTTCACTTATAAGTTCTTCAACTTCAAATAATCTTCTTTTCGCACATAGGCTTGAATATTTGATTTCTACTTCCAAACCTGATACATCACATGGACTGATGGACATATGACTTCTAATTGAAAAAGTGATCATATTTTTTGTGAACAATGAAAACATGTAGTTATATATATGTACAGTTGAGTTTTTAGTCAATCAGTAATTGGATTTAAAAGGAGATTTCCAGATTATCAATAAGTACGCCACTGTAACACAATTTTCTTCTTATTATTTGTTGTCTTAGGGCATCTCCAACAATGGTTGTCATACCTATACCCATACCCATATTTTGAGTTACCCAAACCCATTACTATTCAAACTTATATTTCATCTCCAACCATTATATCAAATCCCATACTCATACCTAAATTTTAATCATTTTATACCCAAATTTCAATCTGGGCTGAGCATGTTTAGACCGTTGGAGGGTCAGAACCGAGCTCACGTGGGTTCAGCCGCAAGTGTGCAGCTCCGGTTCCACGCGTGCGTCGCACGTGCGTCTCCGGCTCCCACGCGTTTTTCTGTCTTCTAGCGTGTGTTTTTCTGTCTTCTAGCGCACGTTCTCCACAGACGAAGCTTGCCGCGCCTAGCTCCTGCTGCTGCCCAGTCTTCACGTGCAGCTGCTGCCATCTGGGTCCCGCGCCTGCACGTTTGGGTTTCCTCCTTGCAAGTCGACCCATTTTGGGTCGTCTGTGTAGTAGGAACCCATAATTGGGTATGGGTTTTAATTGTTGGAGATGGATTTTTATGGGTTTTGAGTATGGGTTTGGGTATGGCAACCATTGTTGGAGATGCCCTTATAAACTCAATTCTTTCATTTTTTTCATGTTCATATGTTACTCGGTTTATTCTTTTAAAGTTTATTTTTCATTTTGCTATTAGCTCTTAATCATCTCTTAATAATAATATTTTCTATTTTTCATAGATCAAACTACTTTTACAGTTCCTATTTGTATGTAACAAAATAATATTTCAGGTGACTTTTATATTAATTAATTGTAAGTAGTCTTCAAATCATTTATTGAGTAAAATCCTGTTACTACTTTCATATTCTTATGGAATTGCTAAAATACTTTTCTTATTAATTTTAGCATCTAAAATTGGTGTTGTCCTTCATAATTCCTAGGGAATTGCTCAGGTGAAGTGTTACTGGCAGCTAGATATGGTGTGTTCTCAAGGCTCGCGGTGTGTAGATTCTTGGGGTATCAGAAAGTTCTTTATTGGGTTTCTAAATATTCCCTTAAATGTAATTCATGTTTGTATACTCAGGGTGGTACTTTTAGGGAAGCTGTGTGGCTCAAGCAAAGACTAGAGCTTGGACAGATCGGTGACAAGGGTGCAGTAAAGATGAGTATTGTTAGAACTCTGTTTTTTTTTTTTATCCGATTTAAGTTCCAATTTTGCTTTTATAAAGTATGCGTTAGTCTAATAAAGACTTCAATTAGATATAAGTACTGATGTGAGCTCAATTAAGAACAAATACAGTACTAATCTGAAGTGCAATGTGCATTGGTTATAATTTGGGTGTTTGCTTTGGGAAAGTTGTGAATATAGAGAGCTGGTATTAATTGGATTAATGGGACTGACTAGATATGAAAACTGATGCTTGGAAAGTGAGTTTTAGGTTTGATATACATGCTGTTGCCCGTATATGGATAGCTTGATTTTATCCCAAGTGTGAAATTTTTTTATGGAAAGTTTATATTTATGTTCTGTTATGATGGTAGTGAGTGAGAGGGTAAATTACAATGTTGTATAATTATAGCGATTAGTTGCAGAATCTCATCGTTTTCTGTTTATTATTTTGCAGATTTCATGCAAAGGTTTATTGGTCTCAGTTCTCCACTGCTATTTCGTTGTTTGCTGTTTCTCCATTTTTCTGCGTTTTTCTTTTTACTCAGGTTTCTTTCTTTTCTAAAGTTATTTTAAATTTGTATTTGTATAGTAACATTAATTTGAAATCCCTGCATCTCATATGTTATCTGGGAATGTGAGGTGAAGGTATATTACTTACAGAATTAAAAAAAATTTGTGGGTCTGTGTTCTGTTTATTATACTTTTCACGTGTGATTGCAGACCATTTGATAACTCACGCTTTTGTTCATAACAAATATATACACAAAGATAAAATGCATGCAATGTATCTAAAATTGATTGAAAATCCAAAAATTACCCGTTGAATGTTAATGATGACAGTTATGAGCAAAAATATTTAGTTGCAGATTTGATTGTTGTGTATGGCCAAAAACAATTTACAACCGATATATGCAAACAAGATATGTTTTCTAGCCAAATTCATTCACTTTTCAACGTCTCTGTGGATTTGCAATAGAATAGAAAAAGAGAGAGAATGGATACTCAAGTATTTTACGTCTAAGATTGAGTGAGGTATCTGAGGCTTGTACTTTTTTTTTTTTTGGGGTTTACAAACGGGTCAAAAAGCAGAAAAAACAAACAACTAAAAATTAGAGGAAGAGCTCATCCTTGCTCTAGAAACAGCAGCAATGTCATCCAGAAAGGCTTGTGCGGCATGGCTGGGAGGATGGTCTAAAGCAATGAAACCAAGTTCATGATTAACTCTGTGTGGCAAGGGCATCAGCATCTGAGGCTTGACTTTGATTGTTCTTTTGGGTTTGCAGGTCACTTTGATTCTTTTAAAGTTTATTTTTCATTTTGCTATTAGTTCTTTATCATCTCTTAATAATATTATTTTCTATTTTTCATAGATCAAACTACTTTTACAGTTCCGATTTGTATGTAACAAATAGTAATCCAGGTGACTTTTATATTAAATAATTGTAATTAGTCTTCAAATCATTTATTGAGTAAAATCCTGTTACTATCATATTCTTCATGTCCATTTTTCAGATCAAGGTGATTTTTTTTTTCCGCTGTGAATATATTGGCTGACTTTTCATTTTGGTTTTGAATAGGGAGGGATTTATTAGAGACGTAGAGAAAGGAACATTAGGGAGGGAGTGCAGAATCAGAAATGGTTCTAGAGACGGTGGAGGGTGGCGGACTAATCATACTGTTGCTTCGTATTTTGACCTCACTCACCAACTTAAACCAAGTTTTTCATTTGGTTTTTTTTTTTCAAACTATTCTATTATATCACTTCATTGTGTGTTTACATTGTGTTGGATATAGTTTGGTATGATTTTCATCTACAAATAAGTAGCCGTATGTCATTACGGCTCACAAAGAAATACTATACATGAAACAATGAGCTAATAATGTACACCAAAATCAGAAAATAATTAAGCTAAATATATTCATGCATGGGTAGGTTTACACTACACTCAAGTTCAGCATCATGATCTTCATGTTCAACTTTCGAAGCTCT
>NC_020492.1:30225833-30226922 GCF_000184155.1 Fragaria vesca subsp. vesca | reverse complement strand
AACGGAATAAGGAGTTCAAATTTGCTTGGTTATAAAAAAAGTTCATACCGATTGCGCCATACATTGCATTGTTAGAATTAATTATAGGATGTAGCCTTATGTGGTTTAATTTGAGATAGACTCATGAGAAATGGTGTTGTAGTTGATAGGTTTGCTGCTGAAACATTTCATGATTTGCACGAAGAAGTGATGGCAACAGCTACAAGAGGCCATGGTCTAATGGTTCGTGTCCAACAGCTTGAAGCAGATTTTCCTACAATTGAGGAGGCACTTTTATTACAGACTAATCATTCATCATTCTTTTCAAATTCAGGTTAGGGTCCCGGTTGTACAATTGTTTTTTCATAATGTATCTTTGTCGCAGTTAAATGAAAATGATCTGAACTCATTCCTCTGAGTTTGTTTTGCTTCTGAGGGAGGGTTCGAGAGAGAGATAGAGAGGACAGAGGAGCCGCCCTCCTTCCAGGCGCGCCACCGCCGCCATCAGGCCACCGCCGGACGATCGGCGACCATCATCGGAATCGCCTCTCTCTCCTCTGTATCCATGTCAGAAAACCCGACATGCATCCATCCCTTCTTCAAATCGGAATCCAAACCCTAAAGCCCCCAATCGATTTTTCCGGCCGATTCATCCTTCTCCGGCGAAGCCTTTGCTCCTCAAAGGTAACCTCTTCTCCCCTTGTTCGATTTCGAGCCGTCTTGAGCTTTGCTTTTCAGTTTGGAGACTAATTCCCCTTTGTTCTTCTTTCTGGGTTCGTCGGCAACTTCGCCGCCGGTCACATCTCCGGCCATGCATTCGATTCTACAAGGTAATCCTTCTCTTCCCTCTTCAAATCCGAGTTCTCTGGACCTTGAGTCCTTGTTTGAAAACCTGAGCTTACACCTTCTCTAGTTTGATCAAGGATATCAATCTTTTGGGTTAGTTTTTTAAGTTCAAACTGTGGTTTTGGTGTGATATTTTAATTTGTTTTATTGTGTATGGAAATAAAGGAGAATGTTCCAAGTTAGAGTAAATCTTCAATTGATAATAAGTTAGGCTCTCTAATGCTTTTTAAACTATTTGATGCCAAATGGTATTGTGTGTACGGG
>NC_020492.1:30222669-30225733 GCF_000184155.1 Fragaria vesca subsp. vesca | reverse complement strand
GGGGAAACATAAATATTTTATTTATTAATTTATTTTTGTCCACTCACTCTAATGTGTTTCAAATGTTTTCCCCTGGGCCCTTCGTTTTAAAAATGCCCAGCTTGTAGGTTAGCTTAGTCAAGGTCGGGCGTACATGGAGATAAGGCATAGTCATCATATAGCTTCCGCTTGTTAATTTATTATGTTTCCTTTCTTCCTGTTAGAGTTGCTCTGAACCTATAAATGGTTGGATATGAGATTTGTTTAGATTAGTAAATAATTTGGGTGGTGTTGTGATTTGGGGAGCACGGAGGCTCCAGGAGTTTAAGGTTGGATTTAAATTTTCAGAAGTGTTTGCAGGTATTATTAGGAAGGGTTGTCCATTTTCAAGGGAGGTTATCCCGATTTTTCGGTAAATTTTCCTTAGAGGTGGTCCTCGCACGACTTACTCTGGGTTTCAGGGTGAAATTCGGGGTGGGTCTTGTCAGGAAGTGTTTAAAAAGGGAAAGTTTCCTAAAATAGAAACTTTTCTCACTTAGAAAGATTTCCGATTACCATCTACAAACTTTTCTCACTTAGAAAGATTACCGAGGCAGCAAATACACAATAGCAGGGAAAAACGTCGATTTTACCAGAGGAGATCGATTTTACCTTCAGTCGATCCCAAAACTCTAGTTTAGCTGCTCTCCTGCCGGACCCCAACCTGCAAAAACCTCCAACCACTTGCATTTGCTACCTCGGTTGCCAACTCCACCAAATCAACACCCCACACTTCGGTTCCTCTCAGCCCTAACGCACCCGACCTCTGCCTCAGCCCGGACCAACAAGCAACTCCTCCAAGATCCACCCCGACTTCACACAAAGCTCACAGAACCCATTGAAACGCTGAAGAGCTTGCCGAAAATCCTTGAACCCAGGTCGCCGGAGCTAGGAACCCAAAACCCAGAAAACAGAGAAGAAAGGGTTTCTAGAATTAGGGCTCGATTTGAACACGCAAGGCCACAAAAATGAAGAGGAGGAAGAGAGAAGTGGGAACCTACCCTTCTACACTAGAACCACCGCTAGGCTCACCGGATTTCTTCAAGGACAATCATCCTCCTCCACCACCGATCGGCATCAAACATGCTTGCACATGAAATTTAAGGACAAGGTCAGGGAGAAGAGAAGAAGAGGATCATTTTGGGTGGTGGTCTCGTCGCTAAAAGTGGCCGGACGGCGCCACTCCGGCGCGGCAAGGCTGAGGAACGAGAGAGAGAGTCGGGGAGAAGAGAGAGAGACGGTCAACGCCCAATATATATGTATTACACACGTCCATACTCCCAATATAAATCCATTGGTCTATATAGGGCTACTACGCTCGCGTCCAACGCTCACGTCACGCCTTAATGCGGTGCTACACTATGCCATTAAAGTGGATAGACGGGTGTATAAATATGTGCCCATACCCTCTATATGAATTAAACACTCATATAGGGCTACTACGCTCGCGTCCAACGCTCACGTCACACCGTAATGCGGCTATATGCTACGCCATTAAGGTGGACAGACACATAGGGCTAGCTAGCATTTTTATACATACTCTCCTCATAAATACATATTTATATCACCGAAAATCCAATTTTCGGTAACTCTCCAAGAGAAATAAATCGTCAAAATCAAAATGACGTCAAAATGCTCCAACAATTTAAATGTTCAACCAAAACCATAGTATGCATATTATTTAAAACCAAAGTCCACTCACTACTCTACGCATAAGCCCGACGAAATCCAAATATACACTCCAGTGAGGTCTCCTCGAATCTTGACACAATAACCATGCTTAGGACCAAACTTCAATTTCAGAAAAAGAATACTTAAATATAAAACTCAAAATTCTTCTATCTAACCCATTACCCTTTCTAGGGTTAAGCTTATTAGATTCATGTCAAACTCCACGTCTGATAATAAACAAAAGAACAAATCGGTCAGACCGGATCCCATAATAATTATCGATTCAACTTCTTCCTAGTTTGATTAGAATCTCCTAGGTCTACTAGGAATTGACCAGGCTTGACCCACGTTTGACCAACAGAAATTAATAGTCATTTTCGATTAACTTCGCAACTAAACTCCTTCGGTTCCAAACCAAACCTCAACCGATAATCGAAGTCATAAACAATTTCCATGCCTTTAACACATCAACCAATTTACTAAGGGCACCCAAAAAGGGTTTCCCATAAATAGGAAGTGTCACATCCCGACCCGTAAATTTTTACCTTATTTACTAGCTTGGTTATAATAAGAATTTTACCGTCTCCGTCATTGAGGTTATAGTTTTAATTGGTCCCTAGAGGGGTTTAGGGGACGATTATGTGCAGAGGATTATTCGTAGGAGGAAAATATGACGACGGTAAAAATAGTAAATTTTAGCTAGTAAAAGGTAATTTTTTTTCGGGGTGTTTTATTTTGATGTGTGATAGGAGCACAAAGTGTGACGTTCTTAATATGTTTATACCCTTTGTTTACCCTTTGTTAACTCCTATTTAGTTGTTTTAGCTTTATATTTGTGTTTAGTGTAGAATAATTGCTTAATTTAGAAATATGTAGTTTTTAGTATTAGAATACATAGTATTTTCGGATTTGAATAATTTAGTGTTGAAATTGTGCTGAGTGTTGGAAACCCTTGTTTACTCAGGATTCCTGTCTTGATCAAGATTCCATCTTTCCTCGAAGCCTAGTCCATGAAGGAGAGGTCCAAACCAAGTCTAATATGGAGAAGAAGATCTAAATTCGGCAGAATTTCAAGAATATCCAAGCCCTTGAAAATCCGGATTAAATCGGGAGAATTCCTGTGCACGTCTGTCAACTTCAACGGACTCTCCAGGACAGCTCACAATGAATCAGAAAACTTGCCAGATATGGATAGAAAGCTACGGGAGTCTAGTTTCCAAATCAATTGGAATCACCTCAATATCTGTTTTCTAGAGGGAGTTATGACGCAATCATCAGACGGAGGTCATTCTGCCGAAAGGGAGAAAAACTAGGAATCCTAAACCAATTTGGTTTAGGCTTTGTGGCCGACTTCTCTAGGGTTTTTCCTCTATAT
>NC_020492.1:30212342-30212803 GCF_000184155.1 Fragaria vesca subsp. vesca | reverse complement strand
TACCCGACGAAATACACCATAATTCGTCGGCTAAAACCATCTTAGCCGACGAATAACCTAATATTTCGTCGGCTTTAGTTATTTTTTAATTTTTTAATTACATACTATAGCCGACGAATACATTAGGGTATTCGTCGGCTAAACCCTAAAACTTTTCTATTACATACTATAACCCTATCTTCGATGGTTATTTTCAGTAAAATTTTTAGAGGACTTCTTGCGTCTCATCACTTTGAAACTATTTTCAGTTGGAGGTCCGGCTAAATTACGTAATTTAGACGGTCGAACGACTTTTTCCGTGCTTTTAGGGTTTGACTTACGGGATTGACCGTCCGGATCGAGCTCTTAACCTTGTCGGATCAAGTTGAATTTTTTCCCATACATGTATTTTGTCATGATGGTCAGATCTGACGGTCGGATTTCTGTTTCTCAAGTTTGATCATCACAATCACAACATGCCT
>NC_020492.1:30178053-30211270 GCF_000184155.1 Fragaria vesca subsp. vesca | reverse complement strand
AATATATATATATATATTATTTTTTTTTATTGAATTCATATTTTGAAAAGTATAATTTTAAAATATATATATTTCACATTATATTAAGTGTTTAAATTTAAGCATGAACATAATGAAAAAATATGGTTTCAAAAATATTTTTTATAGAATAAAGACAAAATAATCTAGAGCCTTAGATTTGAGAAGGATAAGATTGAATTTTTACTTTTTCAATGTTGCCTCAGCCTTGAATTAACGAGAAACATTGAATGAGTGTATCCGCCCATGCCTCAGCCTTGATTCAAATTAATATTTTAAATAGGATGAGCGGCTATTTTAGATCGAAGAAGAGTTCGAAGGGCCAAAGGTCCGAATCGTCTGAGGGAACCTCTAGCAACCCTCAAACGTCGTTTCAGGGCCAGATGACAGCCAGACGTGCGAGCCTTCTAGAGACGGCGCAGAGGCAGCCGGAGGTGCCCCTTTCATTGAGGTAGGCGGGCGTCCCTCGTTCCTCGAGGCAGTTGTGGCCTCAGACCCAGACGGAGGTGTCTGCACCCCGTATGCCTGAGATACACCGGGCGCCCACTCTGGGTCCTACTTCTTCGGTTAGTGGGTCATCTGGGGTACAGATGCCGCCGCCTCATCTGTTCCTTCCGTGGATGATACTGGCCTTACCTGTAGTCGATGGCTCACGCCGATTTATCCACTGCCCCCGCCAGTGGCACCATCAGCGGCGTACCGATTCGTGCCTTTTGATACGCTTCTTATTTCCGCGAGGGTATCATCATCGGCGACAGACGGAATCCGTCGCGTCCGTCGCGAGCGCCACAGGTAATCAGTGATGAATGATTTGTTTTCTTATAATTAATAATAAAGGGTCTCCGATTTTAATAATCAATTTGGTTTATCATGTGATAGGCACCGTCGGAGCAAAGCCGACAAAGAAGAAGAGAGGCCCCGTCACAGGGAAGGCTCTCGAGAAGATCGTGAGTACCGTGGGGAGGATCGTCATCAATACTGACGGGGATGGCCACATAGTATCGGGCGGGAAGTCGAGGACATACTCTGGCCGCGTGGGAGCGCTCATTAGGGATAGAGTCCCTATGTTGTGGTCAGACTGGGGCGAGGTCCCGCAGGAGGTTAAGGACATGGTCCACAACGCGATGTCGGTGAGTTTACAAAATAATATTATGTATTACATTGTTGATTTCTCAAAAAACTAAACCAATAAACGGTTAAATGCAGGTGTGGTTTGAGGTTTCCGAGCACCTGAAGGACAGCTGAGCGGACGTTGTGCATGGGGGAAGGTACGTTGGGAAGTTAATGAAAAACAAAATTGTATGTGATATTAATAATATTTCTAATATTTTTGTTGTATTTGTAGGTACAAGGAGTGGAAGAACGAGTTGCGGACTCACTGGACTACGCACGGGAACGCACATTCTGGTACGCCTGCTGAGTTCTAGTACAGGGAGTACAAGTGGCGTTGGCTTCTGACATCAGAATTCAACAACCCTCGTAAACAGGTATTTAAAAAAATTAATTAGTTAATTTGTCATTAAGTACGTCCATTTTTAAATATTTTATTAATAATTTATTTTTTTCTTTGAAGGCCATTTCCCGGGCGAACGCTCAGAACCGGCAACGCAACACAAGGAACCATCGACATGTTTTTCGTCGGCTAAAGTCTGAGAAAAAACCGACGACATGTTTTTCGTCGGCTAAACTCTAGGACTATAGCCGACGAATATCTTAAATGTTTCGTCGGCTAAAGTCTGGGAAGATAACTGACGACATGTTTTTCGTCGGCTAAACTCTGGGACTATAGCCAACGACTTCTTCATGTGTCGTCGGCTAAAGTCACCACAGACGACATTTTCCCGACGAAATCTTAGCCGACGAGCTTTCGTCGGCTAAGATCTTAGCCGACGAATTAAGCTAACAGGCCGACGAAAATTTTTCGTCGGCTAAAGTGC
The DNA here is from genome assembly GCF_000184155.1 of Fragaria vesca subsp. vesca. Taxonomy (NCBI): domain Eukaryota; kingdom Viridiplantae; phylum Streptophyta; class Magnoliopsida; order Rosales; family Rosaceae; genus Fragaria; species Fragaria vesca. The sequence continues at coordinate 30,209,315 of NC_020492.1, read as the reverse complement.
TTGTCCTGGTAGTGATTCATAGTGAAACGTGGTATTGCACTATGCCATTTCTTGCATTAGGCGACACAAATGTTGTGTTGCCTGATAAAAATCGTAAGTGTCGTCTTCTAGCATGTCGTTGATGAGGTTCTCCGATGACACAAATGTTGTGTCGCCTATAAGAACCTCAGGCGATAGAAGACTTTTTTCATTTTGTGTCGCCTGAATTGAGATAAAACGACATGGTGTATATGTCGCTTGATAGTTTAAACAACGACATGCTAAAAGGCGACGTATCTTTTTTTTGCCCTGAGGCGACACAGCTCTTTGTGTCGCCTTATAACTACGAGAGAGAGAGAAATATGCCTTACAACAACATATAGGTGTAAGTTAATTTGTTTAAAGACGACATTTAAACATCATCTGAAAATACTACTGGCGACATATACTTGATGAATTAGAATTTAAATTTTTCCACGCTACATTTATGTGTCGCTGGATGAACCCACATGACACACTATTGATGTTGTTTCTGGTCTAGACATAGTACGACGACACATATGCATTGGGTAAATAATCTTCAGGCAACGTATATTTTTTCTTTTTTCATTTGGTCTTTTTAAGACAATAGATATCTGTCGTCTGGTATGCTTTAAGCTTTCACTACGTGATATCTTTTAAGCTTTCGACGTTTTCAAACGACATTTGCATTTGATGTGTCCAAAACTATTAAGGACACCCATAATATCATTTCACCATTTCAGCCAAGGTTATACTCACAGAAACTAACTTGTAAGATATGGGAACTTTAGACACTTGTTTCATAACCCTTCATAATATTCTATTACCAAAACACAGGCCAAATGATCGAGCCTCATCTATTGTTCCTGGTCATGGTCTTATCAGGCCAAAAGACCATACCACATGACCACCAAATGTCAATAACTTAAGAACCACCTAAATTTCCTCTACTACACATACTTCCAACTAACTTGGGGATCAACTGAACTGATGCATGCAAAGCCCTTAATATGTAAGCCTGCTCCCAATTAAGAACACAGCTGCACCAACAAAGATCTCAGCAGCTAGGATCGATTCCTCCTTCCTTCTCTCTTCAATCCAAAACCATAATCGCTAGCTCCTGTCTTCTTTCATCTCGAATCACCATATTATGCTGTCACAAGAACTATTAATTACCAATGCAACACAATTAATTCACAACACAGAGGTTCCAAATGTCCAAAGCTCACCTTGAATCAATGAGTCGTTAACCAAAAACAAACAGAGGTCCTTCACCGGAAAACCCAAATCGACGCTATCTGCCTAACTCAGCTCAGCAGCCATGAAGTCGATTCCAACCATGGTCCAACATCTCTGGAGTTGACTCAGGTCGTCGGGAGAAGGAGAGAACGCCGGCGGTGACGAATTCCGTCAAGGGTAGGGAACAACCAAAAATCCCAAAAACCCAAATTTGTTAAACTCGAAGCTAAACTGAAATTGGAATACCCTAGAATGGTGAGGACGACAAGAGAAAGAAACCATACCAGGAGAAGTCGCCCGAAAACACCGAAATCGACGGAGGAGCAGAAGCTTCTCGCCTCCGTTTCTCTTCCCATAGCTGCCGATCGGAAAAACTAAGGCCAGAGGGACCTTGGCGAAGTCAAGACGGCTTAATTGCTGGCTGGATGGCTAGGACGGCGTCGGAGGTCAACATTGTTTTCTCTGGGTTTCAGGAAGAGTCGAGAGAAGGAGAGAAAAAGAAAGAGAGACGGTCCTGACGAAATTGACCAAGTCCCTAAGCTTACCGAGAGAGGGAGTGGGTTTGTTTCGGTGGTGGGGAAAGAGTAAGAAAATGGTTTTGGGTGATTTTCTTGGGGAGAGAAAGATGGGGGAGAGAAAGAATGAGTGAGAGGTCAGAGGAAGAGCAAGTTAAAAGAGCGAGAGATAGAATGGTTGAATAAAAAGAAGAGCCGAAAATTTAAAAGGAGAGCTGAAATTTGTTTGAAAATTTCTAAAAATTTTGGCGGAAACTTAAAATTTTGGCAAAATTTCGTTTCCCTCCAAAATCAGAAATTACACTATTATTTCAGTATCAGCCAACACATAAATTTTGTCTTATTAACAAAAAAATTTGTCTGCAAAATCAAATGGTTTGGAGGGAATTCTAAGTTAAAAGGCTAGGGTTTACCTTCAAAGTCAGAAATTACTAAATTTCAGTATCAGCCAACACATAAATGTTGTCTTATTAACATAATTAAGTAAAATCTTCACACAAGTTGTCAATTTATAAAAATTCAATATCAGACAATACATAAATGTTGTCGGATTAACATAATTAAGTAAAATTTTCACACAAGTTGTCAATTCAATAAAATTCAATATCAGCCAACATATAAATGTTGTCTTATTAATATAATTAAGTAAAATTTTCACACAAGTTGTCAATTCAATAAAATTCAATATCAGCCAACACATAATTGGTGTCTTATTAACATAATTAAGTAAAATTTTCACACAAGTTGTCAATTCAATAAAATTCAATATCAGACAACACATAAATGTTGTCGGATTAACATGAGTAAAATTTTCACACAAATATATTGGTCAATTTGGAAATCCCTCCAAAAATTGAGAAAAGATAACCCTCACAACTAGACGACTTATAAGTGTTGTCCGAATGTAACTTTCATTTTGACAATTGAGACTAAAACAGACCTCTTTCTTCACCAACCTATATGTGTTGTCCCAAAAACATACCTTTTTTTCAAAGAAAATTAGTATTGTCTAAGTGCATATTCCACCAACATAGCAAAAAAATGTGTCGCCTCGAAACCCCGAAACCCCGAACCATACTTAATTTCGTTTGTGTTGCCTGATGAGTGTTGGCTGATGCAAGAAATGGCATAGTGTTGCATCATACAGTCCTTAATGGTATTTGGTAGCTACCATATGCAAATTTTCATCGATGATCATCATTTATAGATCTTACACATTCTTATATGCATGTATTAGCTACTATGAGTTTATTGATATTGAGTACCCATGCCACTTCTGGGGCAAATATTGTCACTTCCACGACAAACATCTCTCATAGATGAATTATATCTAGTGAATGTGGATCTATATTCATAATATCATAAAACATTATAGGATCTGTATAATCTTCCATTTTCAGGAGCTTAAAACTTTAAACCTAGTGGATACATTCCACTCAGATTCACGTCGTTATTCAAATGACAGTAGTCTTTTCTCTCCCCTTAACGGCAGGAATCGAACACTGTCTTGTCATGACCATGCATAAAAATGCGTTTAAATATCTATCACTTCCTTTCGAGTGAAGATGTCCATTACAGTAGTCTTTTCTCTCCCCGTAACGGCGGGAATCGAACACTGTCTTATCATGACCATGCATAAAAATGCGTTTAAATGTCTATCACTTCCTTTCGAGTGAAGATGTCCATTGGCTGGTGGTGAACCCAAACCAAGTGTAAGGTCAAAAATATTAAATTCATGAGTATCAACCATATGGATGTATTTTTGTATGACCAAGATATCATCATATGATGGTGTACTTTTAACCTTTGTATGTGTAATATTGTAGCCGCCATATTAGGAACTCGAACATTTTTAATGACATTCTCGTCAGGAGAACCATGTCACACATTCCTCCCACAAATCATATGGGGTCAAGGTTGTTTGGTTAATATGGTTAGTCTCATAGCCTTTAACCCAAACAAATGTTTTTGTGCTAACATATAGTTTTGTCATCACTAGCTTTAATAAATCACTAGCTGAGATATTTCTCATGCTCAAAATGAGATAGTAGGTAAATATTCCACAACAATTCATGTCGTTCTTCAAGAATAATATTTATCCCCCTCATAACAAGAGGAGTGTCTCATTAAGGTGATAAACCAAAACATATATGAGGCAAATGAACAATTTGCTCAAAGTAGCGTTAGCTAATGGTCGTCAAGAGTTGTTACTGATTCCAAGTAACACTTTATGTAAAATATGATGTAACTAGTTATGTCAAAATAATGTATATTTTGTTCAATGAACTGTTGTTTCATGACATTTTGTGTCTCACTTTACTATAGAATTTGACACGTAATAGGCCGCATAGCGAGATACTATGTGATTTGGAACTCGCCTCACAATTTTGTTCTTGAGTTGCTAACCCAAAATTAGTCTCACTATGGGGAGGTATGTTTGCAACATCTCCTCCCCTCCTTCAGGTGAGGTAGGATCTCATATCACAGTATGTGTTATATAATCTGGGGACATTCTAGGGGCGCGCACTTAATGTAAAAATGGGATAGTATGTGCTCTTCCAAAGCCATCATTCATATATATAATTGAAGCTTCATGTCCAATTTTATAATGGTAGAACTACAGGTTCTTAGAATGTTAACTTCAAGTTAACTGTTGCTCGAAACTTCAAACTCGAGTAACTCAAGTGAAACTCCAAATTCACTTTTAAGTCATTGATATTTTATACTCAAAACTTCGGTTTGAGTTTCTGCTGTTAGAACCCTGGTAACTCTTATGAAAATTTTGAAAAATATTTCACTTTAAAATTATATGTTTGAGATATAGGATTGTTAGCCCTTATGAGTAACAATAAAGTTTAGAAGAGGAAAATAATTAACAAACTCTAAAATGGTAAGGAACAAGAATAAATAAAATGTGACAATGGAAACTTCTGGTTCCATAAGAAGTACAAGAACTTCTAGTCTAATTACCTGCACGAATATGATAATCTTGTTTCTCTCCTCTAATTTCACAACAACATTGTATCAAAATAAATATGAGCTTCAGGTCCTCATATAATTAAGGATGATAAGAAAACCATATTGTATAACTCTGAGGAGCTTCTGGTCCCTGTTGATTGCATAAGAGGGTCCAATTACCCATTTTCATTGAGAACAAGCTTGACAAAATTATATGTTTTGTCAACACTGGATGACCATTGAAATTTGTATAAAAATATTCTACATATCATTATAGATCTAGAGTGACTTAAACGGTCATGCCAAAGCATAAATGTATCGTTGTCCTTGAATTTCTGGTTCATGAAATGACAATGTCTCAATAGACTTAATGGTTGTGTAATATAAACCAAATAATAGGCCAACCAACCTTTTCAATACGCAGCTTTGGCTGATAATATAGGAAGTAATGAAAACATATGCCACATTCTTGACGTTTGTGGTCCGAACATGAAATCCATTCAAACAAATATCCTTGAAACTTAGGAAATTCCTTCTTGGTCTAGGAGAGTACAAAGACTCTTTCACGGGCAACTGAGTTCCATTTGGAAGACTAATGTGGGCTCTTCCGGAGCCTTCAACAAAATTGGCAATACCATATATGGTGGTCACATAGTTTAAGAAGGTACTCAGATGGAGAAAATTTCCAATCATGAAGGATTATATGTGTGGTGGCATTGTCAGCAAGACAAATATCTTCTCCAATAATTGAGCGTGTTCATGATCCATGTTCATACCTTCATAATAAATTGAAATAAAATATAAGCAACAATAAAATATATTACCGCAACAAATGAAATTAAACGTAACAATATGATAACTATATATCATCAATGAATACCAGTCGAGAAATTCATAGATTAACACTAGTCCAAGAAAAACAACTATGTTGTACCTTTACTTTTCCGATCAAAATAGAGTGAGATGAAGAAGATAACTAATTGACTCATAAGAATACGATAAGCTTCGCTAAAAACTTAGTGGAAAACAAACCTTTATACGTACACTTTATCTGATCGTCAGTTACTAGACCAAAGCCAATAATGAGGAAATTACTAGATGTAAAGCATGTTACGCGTTGGAAAGAGAAGAAGATGCCCGGATGGAAGATAAAATTTTGTTTTATTATCACATAATAAAAGTGAAATTAAGAATCGTTATTAATAACAGTAACTGACACAATAGTGAGATAATGGTGTTAGAAATCATGATAATAATAAAAACTAGTGATAACAACACCGAATAATAAAAATGGTAATATGAAGAGTCATTAAAAAAATAACTGATCACATGATGGTAGTAAACTGAGTTAATTATTTCAGTAACTCCCACATTAAATCAATAACTCACACATCAATTCAATAACTCCCACATAATGCAAGTAAAAGAATGGTAATAGTCTCATTAACATGGTTGCAACTTGCAACTAATGTTCATTAATTACTACAACAATAATAGCTATAATCAAATATCATCATTTGTTGATCATATTAACATGTTTCTCATTGTCCACAAATTGTCCAGATGAATCTCAATGAGACTGTTAGTACGTATGATTGAATTTAGCTTTATTGCCTTTGTCAGAGGGCTTCGTAGAGAGCCACTAAATGTTAAGGCATGTGTCAAAAATTGTTACTATATCTACATTTATAGCCATATTAGGATCCATATTAGAAGACGCAAATGTGTCCATTCATGGCTCTTGGTAGAATAATGGTTCTTAGTGTCTCATATTGAACAGTGTTCAAAAGTTCCATAAAATTATCCATAAAAATGCATAGAATTGCACCATGATATTGCAAAACTCATCCAAACAAATGGGAATAAGAACCATAGATTCTTGATCTAAATCAATAATATATAGACCACCTATAAACTCATAAACTCATAGATCATGGTTCATGGTCTTAAGCAATAATCTTGCATCAGAGACCACATTGATCATACATCATGGATCCAATTATGTTGTTTAGAATTGCATGTTCATAAGAAAAAAAAATAATCAATATCGAAACTTCAGGTTCGAATCTTGTGAACAATGGATCACATGTATATGCATAAAACTTCAGGTTTATGCTTACACAATTAGATCTCCAAGTCTAATGTAATTTTGAATTTCAGGTTCATAATCTCAAAAATGATTATTAGCGAAACTTCAAGCTCACTAATATAAACAAAGTATATATGAAGACAAGATATAATCAAAATAGAAGCGAACTCAGAGATCGTGAGTATGAATAATAAGCAACAAAAGTTGCATCAATATCTCATAGATCATCATGGAGTTCATAGAACGGATGAGCGAAAACGTGCTGATAACGTGTTATAAACTAAGAATGAGATAGAGAGAAAAGAGAATAACAAAATGTAGGAGGAGGAAGAAGTGTCACTTTCATTCTCATTAGGCTCTTTTATATAGGAGTATGATTTACATCTTAAGGACATAACTAATGAGTATTTACAAGGACATCCACATATATTATAATATTTACAACAGCTTGTATCTTTGTTTCTTGGGTATGGGTACCAAAAAAACAAATATTTTACAAACATGGTAGTCAAAATATGGTCAACTTAATAGGTTGAGAAATATGGTCGAATTCCTCTCCATCATACATAAAAACTTTCATCCGTTACATATGGTTATTGACAATCTATTGGTCTATAACCATGAACACCTCAGTTGCTTTCATAGCATTAAAGGATGAATAGTCAAGGTGTGTTGAACTGGGTTACATGTATAAGCACGTACTTGAAGTGGTGGTTGTTTTTACCTAGCTATAGGCATGATATTCGTTCACTGGTTTCATGGTCTGGGTACTTGAAGCATGCATAGCATAGATCATCTTGCAGTCATCTTTGCGAACCTTTCTGGGTTGTTGATCGTTGTAAACCCGAGTTAACTGGCAAGCTTCATAATATTTTGGTCTACAAATAATATAACACAGTTCATGTAGTCAATGAAGGACAGTGTAATTGACAAACACATGTATTGTATATAAATCACAGATAATAAACCTGAACATTTAATATGTTACCAAAACTTGTTTAATATGATACCAAAACTTGTGAAGAATATGAAAAGAGAATATGGAAGTCAACTACCTTGAGCTAATATAGCGTACAAAGTTAAAGAGACTGACTAAGGAACACCAATCACTAAAAGCATGCTCATAAAAAATGAATTAGAAAAAAAATATATCAAAACTAATAATCTAAATTATCTCTATGATAAGCCGAGAGGACAAAAAGAGGTGTCATGTTTCTAAGCCTTAGGAACCTCATTCAGTCTTAGAAGAACTTTGTAACGCCCCGTACCCAATTTTACCTTTTTACTGGGTATTATACGAGTTACTGAGGAATTTAATCGTGCTCGGTAACTTAGTAAGTTAATACTTGAGTTTATTTGCGATTTCTTCTGGAAATGTCAAATTCTTCTTTTAAGGTTTCAGTGTCGTAGTTCGCGTTGACACGGGTTCTCCGGTGTTTTTGGTTTATTTTTAGAGCTTTGAAGCATTTTCTACGATTTATTGAAGGTTGGTGAAAGAAATTAATTTTCTGAAATTAGAATAGCCCATTTAATCTTGGCTGTCGGATCTTTAGGGTTTTGATCTTGACCATCAATTCAAGTATAAAGGGAAGGGAAGAGTTGACCGAGTTAAGAAGCCACACTCGGGCGTTGACCCGAGCTTCAGCCTCTCTCTCCTCTCTCCGGCTGCATCAGTCTTTCCCGGTGCTTCGTCGTCGATTCCGGTCACCACTCACCGCCACATCGGTCTCAAAATGACCGTCCCATTCTCTTCTATCTAACCCGATCCATAGAACTCGATGTTAGCCCGATTCAAAGCCAAACCGAGGGAGAGAAGCTCGGTTGTTTTCCGGCGAATCCTCCAGATTCCGACCACGGCGTGACGGGTGGGAGGTAGGGTTATCTTCCTCTCTTCCTACTTCACCTTCTGGTACCTTTCTTTTCCCTAGATCGTGCACTAATTGAAGACCCCTTTTTCTATGTTTTCCAAGTTTCGAGCTCCTAGCTCTGGCGACCGGCGCTCGGTGGTTTCTGGTGAGTTCTTCAGCGTTTTGGTAGGTCCTGTGAGCTTGGTGTGAAGTTGAGACGGACATTGGTAGAGTTGCATATCGATCGGGATCGAGGCAGAGGTCTGGTGCGCTTGACCGAAGAGGATCCGAGGTGAATGGTGTTGTTTCAGTGAAGAATGAGGCAGCGGTTGTCGATGTTTGGGGGTCCTGCATATTGAATCCAGACCAGGAGAGTTCTTGGGATAGCACTTGAGATCGATGGAAGGTAATCTTGATCTCCTTTGATGTTATATAGTTGTTGTGTGGATATTCGGACTGATTGGATGCATTTTTTTGGTGTTGCTTGTCTAGAACGTGGTGTATTGAAGAATATAGGGAGGTCATGGCGAAATTCCGGCAAGAGGCTGGAATCCGGCAGAATATTCCAGCAAGTTGCCAAAGTCTGGCAAGGGGTGGAGCTGGCAGAAATGATGGAGGTAGTGATTGATGTTTCTTTTTCGTTGTATGTCATTTTGGGAATAGGAAAGTTTGGATTGTAATCGGAAAAATTGTCAAGTTATGAAAGTTTCTATTTGGGACACTTTCCGTTTTTGGAAACCTTCCATTTATGGAAACCCTTTTTGGGTGCCCTTAGTAGTTTGGTGGTTTTTCATATTAATATGGTTAGTATGTTTTTGAGTTAACGAAATTACATTAGTTTGATTAATCAAAAATCGAGATTCACCAAAACGAATTATTAAGCGATGCCTAAGCGTCTAACGGTTAGTGGGACGTATAGGGAAAATTGGATCGAATTGTTAAGTCAAATCAGTTTGACTTGGAAAATGTTGAGCATCGTTAGTTGGTCAAATCAGTTTGACCTAGGAAACCTTAGTCAAACTAGGAAAGAAAGCGAGGCAAAGGTTATTTTAAAGTTCGGTCTGACCAATTTGTCCTACAACTTATGGTCAGGCGTGGGATTGACTCAAGGACATGGATATTTGGATGCGGCGCTCAAGGAGTGTCCTGAGCAATGGAAAACTTAAGCCTAATACTGTGAGTGGACATTTTGATTTTAAATAAATATGCATGCAAGATTTTATAATTTATTATTTTATTTTCCGAGCTTATATTATAATTTTGGCTTATGCGATGATCTTGAAAATTATTTGAGTTTGAAGCATTGATTAAGTGTTGGTCATGATAAATGGATATGAGCTCCGGTTATAAAATTGGTATTTGAGTTTTGATATTCTTTATGACTCCGGATTTAAATATTTTCGGTTTTATTTTTTTTCGATGACTTTGAGATTTATAAATGATTACCGAAAATGGGATTTTTGGTAGTTCTCCATCATAATTTAATTGTTTATTGATGCATAATGATTTTGACTTGGAGAATATTTTAGCGAGAATTTTCGAGTGGAGATATTATTATTTATGATTTATATTTGATATTGAAATCTCGTTTATATTTATAAATTTGAGAATATTTTGACGTGTGAGACACGTCATTGAGTTTTAATATAATATCTTATGATGATTTTCAAGTACGGTTGGGAACCATACCATTAGTATGATATTGGAGAAGTTTAATGGATTCAAGTGATTTCGTATGTTTTTAGTCACCATAATATATGGTTGATTTATATTGATTATTGCTAGCTAACCTTATTAGCGGTCCTCATTATATGTGAGTCGTTATTATAGCCTTATTAGCGGTCCTCAACATATGTGAGTAGAGTGCGTAGCGTGGGACACTATTATAGCCTGGGAGGCAACCGATCGGTATTTATATTTATTAGTTAGCTAGCCTTATTAGCGGTCCTCATCATATGTTAGTTGAGCGCTTAGCGTAGGACGCTATTATAGCCTGGGAGGCATCGACCCGAGCCTTTGAGGCTCCTTTTACATGGTGATAACTCTTCCTCTTATTTTTATTCCTCTCAATTATGTATTTGATTAACCAGCGGGGCTGGTTTATCTCTTCTTACGAGATTTCTTTATTTGAGTTAACCAGCGCGGCTGGTTTGTCCATTCTTATGGGTTTCTGGATTTTAAGTTATATGATATCAAAATTGCATGCAGCTAAGCTTTTAAAGTTGAAATGTGGGAAAATATTTAAATTGCGTATTTGTTAAGTTGTTTAATTTATTTTTGTCCACTCACTCTAACGTTTTTTTAAATTACTTTCCCCTGGGCCCTTTGGTTTTAAATGCCCAGTGTGCAGGCTAGGTTTAAATGAGGTCAAGCGTACATGGAGTCGAGACATAGTCAGAGGTTGTTTCCGTTTAATCTTTATTCATTGCTATTCTTTCATTATTAGATATGCTCTGATCACCAGTTAGTGAATTAATTTTGTTTATTGTTGGTTGTGGGATTATTTTAGTCGAGTAATTGATATATTGGGAGGTGTGATGAACTTGGGGAGCAGGAAGGCTCCAGGTGTTGAGGATGGTTGTTTAGTTATAGAAGTGTTAAGTTGGATTTTTCAGGTAAGGGTTGTCCACTTTCAAAGAAGATTATGCCGAATTTTTTTGTAAATTTTCCTTAAAGGTAGACCCCACAGGATTTCTCGTGTTTCAGGGTGAAATTCGGGGTGGGTCCTGACAAACTTTATACTTATGTATCCCATTTATTTTCTCTCGTAATGCAAATGTATCTTATTTAACCCCTTGTTTCTCGTCCGCTCTATGACATGGTTTTTTGAGATCATTTATCATGTATCTGTAGCTGTCTCCCATTACTTTGATATTAGATTCATATAAACATTATAACCCCTGCAAAAAATTGAGAGCATACCTTTGTAAATGATTTGTCCAAGACAATAGAGTGTTTCCTAAATGACGAAAGGGGCAATCCCTTGGGAAGTACCTGTCAAATGTATACTTATGTATCCCATTTATTTTCTCTCGTAATGCAAATGTATCTGATTTAACCCCTTGTTTCTCGTTCGCTCTATGACATGGTTTTTCAAGATCATTAATCATGTATCTGTAGCTATCTCCCATTACTTTGATATTAGATTCATACAAACATTATAACCCCTGCAAAAAATTGAGAGCATACCTTTGTAAATGATTTGTCCAAGACAATAGAGTGTTTCCTAAATGACGAAAGGGGCAATTCCTTGGGAAGTACCTGTCAAATAAGACATAAGGTTAATGACTGACAATAATATGGCAATTTAAAAACCCAAGATATAATACTAATATGCGTGATTTGTAAATTTTAGCTTAAGCTCATACATATAGCAATTCCATACGTCCAGAACAATATTACAAATATATTTGCTGTGAGTGATATAGAACAATACGTTCTCATCAAACTGCCACTGATATATACATACTACAAGTAATATTATGGTGTAAGGTTTGATTATTGCATCATCTGAAAAGCAAAAAGAAGAAAAAGAAAAACAGAAACATGGATCCCAAAACCGACAAAAAAAAAAAAAAAAAAAACTACAAAGACTTACTCCGAATATAAATAGTAAAGGTCCACCTCGATATTATTTTAGTTCTAGTTTTTTTTTTTTTTTGGTTATCTGCAATTGCAACAGAAACACCTAACTTCAAAATTTTCAACAGCAACCATAAAAATTATCAGCAGGTCGAAGGGTCATTACCTAAAACGAAGACGTTACCCAATTTGAGCTGCAAGTCTTTTGCAGCTTTGAAACACAGCGTATTGTGCTATTTTTATTCCGTCTACTCTGAAATTCATCCTTTTGTTATAATCACACAAAAGGGGAGCTATATAGGTGATGCTTTTGATCATACACGTACAGTAGTACTGGTCACTATTGAAAGCTAGCATATACACAAACAGAAAAAAGTATTGGTCACAGTCGTTGGAACCCAAAAAACCCAAAAACCAATTTGATAAATCTGATTATCACAATCAATATTACTTACCAGAATCGCATCCGAAATCTCTACGCGGCTTTAAAACTAATAGCTCCCACCTCGGGCGATACAATTTCAATTCTCTCCTGTTTTTCAATTTGATTTTGCTCTGCTGTTCAATGTTTCTTACTTTTTGTCGCTATTCTTTTTTCGTTCCCTCCTCTTCTTCCATTTGTACCCTAACTTGTTGCAGCAGTTACCGATTATGTGGAGATCGTGGTCTGGCAGTTTCTTGATGTGCTGGTATTTTCTTATATTTTTACACCCTTTTCTTGATCTTTAATCTTGATATTTGTGTATAGTTCTCCTTATTTTTAGTCCATTTACTTAGTTTAGTGTGTTTGTAGGTTTGAAGAGCAAAGATGAGGAAAAGAAGCAAAAAAGAGAGCAAAAAGGATTGAAGGTCGTTTGCAGTCCTGACAACTGAAGCAGTCTTGACAGAACAGCCAAATTTGACGATTTAACTGTACTGATCCAGTAAGAACCAGAGAGTGAGCCTTATATGCACGAAAAGCCCTGGATGTCTACTTTCTACAGAATTTTACGGTTCATGATTTCGATATTCCTAGTGGGAGATATGGCCATTTAACTACAGGCTGTTCGGTACGAGTGAATCTGCAACATGTCTCCAAGAGCTCGAGTTTTCAAGACCTAAATGACTTAACAAAATTCCGGGAAAATTAAAATAGCATTATGGGCCTCTTGAGAGTCCAACACATGTTTTTGGGCTATGTTATTAAAGAGTTCCCAAAGTCTGAAGTAACAAGGAAAAAAACATCATATAAAAGGAGGTTTATCAAGCACAAAAAGGGCATTGATCCATATCAAAATTCCATCAACGAAGCTGCTGCCATCCACCGTCTTCTACTTCCATCTTCATTCAATTAGTTCCTTTATGTTTTTAAGAACTCATAATATGTTTGCTTTGAACATGAGTAACTAAACTTCTTTTCTAGGGCTAGGATGAAGCCCTAGCATGATTGTTTTACGTCTTTGATGATTAATTAATGAATTTCTTGTTTCTCTTAGATGAATGCTTGATCACTGTTTGATTTTATGCTTTATGTCTCAGTTCTTTGATTGATCTTCATAGGACTTTGCATTTAGTGACTTGAAGATAAATTTGAAGCAGAGATGCAATATAGTTTATTTAGCTTCTTGTGATTGAGTATGGTGAATTACATTATTGCTTGAGAAAGAATAATGGTTTGCTTGATTCTCTTATTTTCTAATACGTAATGAGTCCTGCATGTTAAATTTATACCTGAGAATGATAGACTGCATAGTTAGGATATACGACCTTTACCTAAGAGGGAGAGCATCATACACTTGAGGAAAATTATGGTCTAGAGTACCTGAGAAGGACTTAGATACGGGAATTGTCATCTAGAAATCCGATAGAATCCATTAGTTGCATCAAGGCGTAGATAAGATTGCTTGTGGCTGATTCCGACACCCTAGGCTCATCATCATCATATTCTTACTCTTATCAATTTTAATTACTTTCTTTTAGTTTCTGTTTACAAGTTATTTTTCATTAGCACAAGACCCTTTTCAAAAACCCCAAAAAGCATAAGTACAATTTAGTTTGAGTTATTGTGTTTGTCTTTGTCAATTTGTGTATTTTGTTTTGTGTGTTTTAGTGTAGTTAGTTTAGAAATTTCATAATTTAAGTTGAACTAATATCCTCGTGGCAACGACAACCCCTTTTCTTCCATTCACTATACTACATCCACCCTATATACTTGCAGGAATCCGCCAAGTTTTTGGCGCCGGCTGCCGGGGATCATTTAGTTTAATTTAAATTTTGGAGCCCTATTCTAATTATAGTTTATTTTGTGTGATTCGGTTTTAGAATTTTGTGTCGTTTTGGTGTCAAAAGTGTGTATAAGAAATCAGTCCAGTTTTTTCTGTTTCTTGTGTGTTCTATAACTGTTTTGCAACCCTTATTACGAACTGATAATTTCATATTTTTGCAGGAGTGTTATACATAACTGGAAAGATACAAGAGTCTAGTTTTCAAGGCAAAAAGCGGATTGCAATTTCGAGTTCTGAGCAGCGAGAAATCTTCAAAAGAGTGGACAGTGCGCGATTCTGGAAGTTTACCTTCACAAAACAGGATTTCTTTTCTTTCTGTGTTTAGACGTTCTTTTCCTTTTCCAATTCGATTTAGGGTTAGTTTTTCTAGTTGGTGTGTCTTACATTCAGTATTTTAACTCGTTTTCTTGTGGTTTAGGTACAGAAATCAGATACTTGAAGGCTTATGCACGGGAGAAGATCACAACACACAAATCTTCTGCCTATTGATCACAAACTTGAGAGGACTCTGAAAGATTTACGAAGATAGCAACTGAGCAGTAGATTGTCACCTAAGAAGATGGGTGGTGTTGTTCAGCATAATGATCAAGTTCCTCCGCTTAACAATAATCCACCACCACCACAACCCAGGCGCAGGAGAGACTACACAGCTCCTAAAGACTACACCGCGCCGACTTGTCTTGTCTTGACACCCATAACTCAACACTTTGAGATTTGACCAGCAATTATTCAACTCTTGCCAAACTTCTATGGGAAGGAGAATGAAAATCCCTACAAGCATGTCAAGGATTTCTTCAATCTATGCTCAACATTCAATTATACAAAAGTTGACATAGAGCAGATTAGACTCCGATTGTTCCATTCTCTTTGAAGGATAAGGCGCAAGATTGGTTTGACTCTCTTCTTGAAGCATCAATAAACTCATGGGCAGATCTTTCATCAAAGTTTATTGCAAAATTCTTCCCTGCAAGAAAGACAAGTGCTCTACTGACGGCTATTATTACCTTTCTTCAACTGGATGGTGAACCTTTTCATGAAAGTTGGGAGCGGTACAAGGAGTTATTTCGGCAATGCCCTCACCATGGTTTACAAGATTATCAAAAGGTTGAGTACTTTTACAGAGGATTAAATCCTCAGTCCAGGGCAATGGTCGATGCCACAGTAGGTGGAAGCTTGATGAACAAAACTCCAGCGGAATCTATCCAAATTTTTTAGACTATTTGTGAGAACTCTCAGCATTGGGATTATAGTGCAAGGGATCCCAGGGCATTAAGTTCTTCATCAGCGAAACGAGGAGGCATGTATGAAGTTCAAACAAGGTCAGGTTTGGAGGAGCAAGTAGCAGCATTGACAAAATTATTGACTCCATTGGTGAGTAAGGTAACAAGACAAGTTTGTGCTCTATGTTCCAGTAATGCTCATGAAACTGAGATGTGCCCAGCAAATCCTATGTTAGATGACGTGCAACAGGTGAATGCATTCAATGGGAGGCCTTATTCAAATAATTATACTCCAGGTTGGAAACAACACCCAAACGTGCCATGGAGCAATAATCAAGGAGCCGGAACTTCCCAACCTCAACAAAGACAATTTCAGCAAGCCTACCAAGCACCTCAAATGCAAGAAGAAGACCCTGCCATTAAAGATATGTTGGCTTTGTTATTGAAGAGGACTGAAAAGTATGATTATGAAGTTGCTACATTGAAACAAAGTCAATCAAACTTGGAGAAGAGTCAGCAAAAGCTTGAAGTACAGGTGGGACAAATAGCTACTGTATTGAATAGAATGGAGAGAGGACAAGGCCAATTTCCAAGTCAACCAAAGATTAATCCAAGAGGTTAAGAGCATGCCAAGGCTGTCACAATATTAAGAAGTGGAAAAGTGATTGATAACAAGGTAGAGCTGCCAAGAGAAGTTGAACATTCAGAAAAGAAGGGTTTGAACCAAGATGACCAGACCTTAAGGTCTGATTCCAGAGGTCTTTTTTCACGTTTAGACAACATTCAAGATGCCACAAAAGGTGAAAAATTCGTGGGTGAGGGCTGCCCAGCTGCAAAAGTACCGAAAACTCATGTTTTTGCATCTACAAAGCCAAAAAACACAGTAAAGGGGTCAGCCTTTAAGGAGGACGTTTTCCACCCTCATCTATCCTTCCCACAGTGTGCAAGACACGAGAAAAGAGATAAATATATGGGAGATATTATGGAGCAGTTCAAGAAGGTGCACATTAATATACCATTGCTCGACGCCATCAAGCAAATTCCTTCTTATGCAAAATTTTTGAAGGAGCTCTGTACCAACAAAAGGAGGTTTGAGAAAGATGAAAAAGTGATGTTATCGGAGGAAGTAAGCACTGTGCTTCAAAGAAAATTGCCACCAAAGCTCAAGGATCCTGGCAGCTTTACAATCCCATGTACCATTGGAGAGACAAATTTTGAGAAGGTCCTACTTGATTTGGGGGCAAGTGTGAATCTCATGCCCTATTCAGTTTACGAAACTCTTGGCATTGGACCTTTGCAAAACATAAGCATCTCCTTACAATTTGCAGACCGTTCGGTAAAGTATCCAAGAGGCATAGTGGAGGATGTACTAGTTAAAGTTGAGGATTTTATTCTTCCGGCAGATTTCATTGTTTTAGACATGGAGGATACTGAGATCAGAGGTAAAGCTCTTCCTCTAATTATGGGGCATCCTTTTATGGCTACTGGTACAAAAATTGATGTTAAAGAAGGGTTGTTGACTATGACAATGCATGGTAATACGATGACATAGAGAATTTTTTATGTATTAAAAAGACCTGCAGAACCTTATGATTGTTTTAGTGTGGATGTGGTGCAACAACTTGTGAAGAAATCTTTCATTGAAACATGCTCTAAAGATCCTCTCAAAGTGTGTATTGCTCAACATGGAATGGAGTTTGAGAATATTGAAGTGTTGGAAGCTCAAGAAGAACTGAATGCAGCGAGTGCTTATCCACCTAGATGGTCTCCAAAATTTGAATCTTTGGACCTGTCTGAGACCAAGCTTGTGCCCTCTATTGTCAAGCCTCCTACACTTGAATTGAAACCTCTTCCAGACGCCCTGAAGTATGCATATCTTGGTGATTCAGAAACTCTTCCAGTGATTATCGCTTCAGACTTGAGTAGCTTAGAGGAGGAGAAATTACTTAGAGTTTTAAGGGAGCATAAGACGGCTTTGGGATGGACAATTGCAGACATTAAGGGGTTGAGTCCTTCAATTTGCATGCACCGAATACTCTTGGAGGATGCAGCTAAGCCTACTAGAGACCCTCAAAGACGCCTTAACCCGCATATGAAAGAAGTGGTTCATGCCGAAGTCTTGAAATTTCTCGATGTTGGAGTTATTTATCCTATTTCGAACAGTGAATGGGTGAGTCCAGTGCAAGTAGTGCCTAAAAAGTCCGAAATTACAGTGGTAAAGAATGAAGAAAACGAGCTCATACCTCAAAGAACAGTCACAGGTTGGAGGGTGTGCATCGACTACAGGAAGTTGAACAATGCAACTAGGAAAGATCACTTTCCTCTGCCTTTCATTGATCAGATGTTGGAGCGACTTGCTGGCCAAAGTCACTATTGTTTCTTGGATGGATACTCCAATTATAATCAAATTCCAATAGCACCAGAAGATCAAGAAAAAACTACATTCACTTGTCCTTTCAGCACCTTTGCGTATCGCCGAATGCCTTTCGGATTGTGCAACGCTCCAGCAGCCTTCCAAATATGCATGATGAGTGTCTTCTCTGACATGGTGGAAAGAATAATAGAGGTATTTATGGATGACTTTTCAGTTTTTGGTTCCTCTTTTGATAAATGTCTCCACCATCTCTCATTGGTGCTTCAACGGTGTCAAGAAGCAAACTTGGTGTTAAATTGGGAAAAATGCCACTTCATGGTGAGGAAGGGCATTGTCCTTGGGCATATAGTTTCAGCAAAAGGTATTGAAGTTGATAGAGCTAAAGTGGAATTAATTTCGAAGCTTCCTCCTCCTTCTACAGTTAAAGAAGTTCGATCTTTTTTAGGCCATGCTGTGTTCTACAGGAGGTTCATTCCTAATTTCTCAAAAATCACTAAACCATTGTGTGATTTGTTAGCTAAAGATGCTGTGTTTGACTTCAATGAAGACTGCTTGAGGGCTTTTGAAACACTCAAGAAGGAGCTGACGCATGCACCTATCATTCGAGCACCGGATTGGGATCTTCCTTTTGAAATTATGTGCGATGCTTCTGACTATGCTATGGGAGCTATTTTGGGGCAGCGAGTTAACAAGCATCCTCATGCTATATACTACGGAAGCAGGACCTTGAATGATGCTCAGTTAAACTTCTCTATAACAGAGAAGGAATTACTTGTTGTGGTGTTCGCATTGGAGAAATTTAGGAGTTATTTGATTGGCTCTAAGGTGACCGTATTCTCTGATCATGCAGCCTTTCGATACTTATTGACGAAGAAAGATGCAAAGCCAAGATTGATAAGGTGGATTCTACTCTTTACAAGAATTTGATCTTGAGATTAAAGACAAAAAAGGGACCGGAAACGTAGTTGCTGATCACCTCTCTAGATTGGTGAACAACGATGGGAAACGCACTAGAAACCAACATTTAATAGTGGTTTCAACTAATCACTCTGACACCAACAGATGAACACACAACCAAAAAGCAAAGACCTCCCAAATCAAACTTAGATCAATAAGTGGTCCCACCATAATACGATCTCAAGAAGAGACGTCGTTTAACCTATCCACATATCTACTATTCACCTTATTAAATCTCTTAATAAACCTTGACTCGAAATGCTTCTTGAGTCAACAGGGGAAAACCCTCTTCCATAAGGCTACACATAAAATATACCTACAACGACACAAACCATCTATTCAACATCACCACACGACTCTCAAACTACCACATAGGACTTACGGCTCCAAGATTCATCGCTTAATTGAACTCCAGCTCACTTGGGATCACGACTGGATTTACCCATGATCCATATCTACGACACAACAACCAATTTATCATTTGCCTCAAAAAAAAATTTGACAAACTAACCAGAATCACTAACCTTCAAATCGAAGAGTTTGAATTCGCACTCCATAATTTCAAGCTCTGAGGATGCTACCCAAAAACTACAGCAGGAATATTTATATATTCCCACACACACAACAACCAAAACTCTACTCCACATCACCGAATTAGATATAAGGTGAGTGAACAGATCCTCCCATTGATGTGTCGTAACAAGTCACCAATCGCTAACGAAGTGATGTCAATAAACCAACTTCGATCACAAATTCAAGACTTATATCAACCACCCGGAACGACACTGCTTAAAAATTACTTTGGACACCCACGCACTCTTGCTCCATGATCTAGTGGGTTTATTCCATTGCTTCTACTTCCACCAACTCCACACAACTGATATAGAATACCCATGAAAACACGTAATAAATTCACCAGGTGTTGTCGTAAAACTGGAGTGACCACAACCATCCCGCTCTCACTCCACCATTACTTTTCAATTCTATCTAAATTTATCATCTTCCCAAAACACTCGACAAAACTAGAAACCAAACTTCAACAATGTACATAGAATTCCGAAGGAATCCATAATGGCCCCAATATTAAAATAATATAACCGACAACTCACTCCATGATTCCAAACTTGCTTGAAACTCAAAACATTTAGTGCCACCATTCAAATTCTAAATTCCCTAATTGTGGCACAACAACAAGTTGTCACAACGCATTGACCAATGACTTTTGTAAAACCAACAACCCAAGGAAAAGCAATCCAAGTCATTACACTTAGTGCTTTAACAAACTTCAACTAACTCACAATAGTTACCAAAATCATCAGAAATTTTACTATTCATCAACTACTATTATCCGTCATTTCCAAAAGATATTACCACCACCATCTTAATAAATTGCTCAAAAGATAAAACTTATCCATAATTAGAGTTGTAGGAACCAGAATATGTGCTGACATAACCAGCATTATCCCAAAATGTTCCCAACTGCTTTCTGTTGCAGATAAAAATAGTCGGCAAATTGGCCTTTAATCATGACTTATCTAAATTGACATTTAGCTTTTTATGTAGCAATGCCTTACAACCCAATCACTAGCCACAAATCTCACGTGACTAAATCGCTCAAGCTTAGGGTCCACAACAACTCACAAAGGTACCTCCCAGAGTTACTATAGGTACCCCACCATAACACTTCAACATCAAAAGAAAACACCACTACTTCGAACTTTCTTTCCAACTATTTTCTCCCAGGAGTCACGTAACTCGAAGCCAAGATTTTCTATCGGACTATAACAACTCCTTACTTGCCCGCCAAAAACAGAAAACTCCCAAGACATAAATTGAAACATTTCACCTACCACAAATTCGCACAAATTGCCCAACCTAGCATCTTAATCATCACCCAAACAATCATTGATCAAAAGAAAAGAATGCTGCCACGCTTATGAGTTCCCAACTGGAGTTCCCAACTTGCAATTGAACTCTAACAATTAATGATATCAACTCAATAACCTTTGGAAAGGCATAATCCAAATACCTCTTTCCTTAATCAAAGCAAGATGATCACTTAAGAGGTCGGCGTAATGAGGCATAGTCTTGAAGATATAGACATTTATGGCACACTACTGTCCATAAATAAAAATAAGAACGACTACATCACAAACTTAATCAACATATAGTGTCTAAAGCATAAGATGCTAATAGATCCGCCGCGGTCGGACCATCACTCTATAGACACAAAGTATGACAAAAAATATGAGGTAGTACTAAAAAGAGAAAGGAATCGAATAACCTAGTGCTCTGATACCAACTGTCAAGACCCACCCCGAATTTCACCCTGAAACCCGAAGTAAATCCCGTGGGGACCACCTCCAAAGAAAGTTTATCGAAAATTCGACATAACCTCCCTTGAAAATGGACAACCCTTCCTAATAAAACCTGCATACACTTCTGATAATCCAAATCCAACCTTAAACTCCTGGAGCCTTCGTGCTCCCCCAAATCACAACATCTCCAAATTATTTACTTTAATAAGAAAAACTCACAACCAACAATCACAGGCTCAGAGCAACTTTATTAGAGGAAAAAAGGACTAGAAATATATATATGAGCGGATGCTATACTATTGACTATGTCTCATCTCCATATACGCCCGACCTCAACTATGCAATCCTGCAAACTAGGCATTTTTAAAACAAAGAGCCTAGGGGAAAACATTTGAAAATGTTAGAGTGAGTGGACAAAAGTAAATTTAAAAGAAACGAGCAATAAATATCTTTATGTTTTCCCAATTTAATTTCCGAAGAAAAGCGAATGCATGCCTCAAACGATAAAACTTTCAACTCAAAAAAACATCGAGCCTCTCAAGCTCTACAATATATATGTATGTATTTACACACGTCCATACTCTCTATATATATAAATTTTATGGATTTATATAGGGCTACTAAGCTTGCGTCCAACGCTCACGTCACGCCTTAATGCGGTGCTACATTACGCCATTAAGGTGGACAGATGGGTGTATAAATATGTGCCCATACCCCCTAAATGAATTAAACACTCATATAAGGCTACTACGCTCATGTCCAACGCTCACGCCACACCATAATGTGGCTATATGCTACGCCATTAAGGTGGACAAACACATATGGCTAGCTAGCATTTGTATACATACTCTCCTCATAAATACATATTTATATTCACCGAAAATCCCATTTTCATTTTCGGTAACTCTCCAAAAGAAATGAAATCGTCAAAATTAAAATGACGTCAAATACTCCAACAAAATTAATTGTTCATCCATGAACCATAGCATGCATATTATTTAAAACAAAAGTCCACTCACAACTCTAGGCATAAGCTTGACGAAATCCAAATCGCCACTCTAGTGAGGTCTCCTCGAATCCTGGCACAATAACCATGCTTAGGACCAAACTTGAATTTCAGAAAAAGAATACTTAAATATAAAACCCAAAACTCTTCCATCTAACCCATTACCCTTTCTAGGGTTAAGCTTATCGGATTCACGCTAAACTCCTACCACAGCCTCAATTCATTTATTTCAACATTCTAAAACAATAATAAGGAAAATCCAACGGTCAGATTTTACCCCATTAACCGCCAAATTCACCAATCTTTCAAAAATCCCAAACCTATCCAAAACTCCTCCAAAAATTCCAAACTTCACATCATTAAACTCCCCTTAATATAACACACTTAAAACCATGAAAAACACCTTAATAGCGGCGGCCGGCGGCCGACTCCGGCGACCTCCAATGCCTACCAAAATTTGATAGCATCTTCCTCTCAACTCACCCTACAACTTTCTTAACTAGCACAACACCCAATTCCAAGCCTAACTATGTCAATCGAACGAAAACATTAAATAAGCCCTAGAATTCTACTCCACCTTTCTCCTTACCTAGACCAAGGGGGAGTGAAACCTTTGGAGCGGTGAATGCTCGGGAGGAGGGCTTTCTTTTCAGCCAAACAGCTCCGGCTATGGCGGCCGGAGGAGAGAGTTCTGGCGACGGAGAGCTTTGGACAGCCGGAGGTTTCGACCGGCAACTCTCCCTCTTGGCGGCGCTAGGGCGGCTCTCACTGGTCCAGGGAGAGAGCTGGGTGGACGGCCGACCGTTTGGGACTGGTGCGGCGGCGTACGGTGGCCGGACGGCGGCGGACAGACGGCTGGAAGTCCGACAGCGGGAGTGAGCTCGGGGAGCGGAAGAGAAGAGAGAGAGAGAGAAAAAAAAGAGTGGGCTTTTGACTCCACTAACCCGGTCCACTCCCTTAAAACCCAAACCAACAAACAAAACACCCCAAAAATAATACCCTATTAAAAATTACCTTTTTACTAGCTAAAAATCTACCTTTTTTACCGTCGTCACATTTTTCTCTTATGAATAATTCCTCCGAAATAATTGTCCCTGAAAACCCCTCTAGGGACCATTTAAAATATAAACTCATTGACGAAGACAGTAAAACTCTTATTAATACCAAGCTAGTAAATAAGGTAAAAATTTAAGGGTCGGGATGTGACATTTTAAGCATGAGCCTTGATTCCGAGAGAAAAAAATAGAGTGCATCCATTGTGAGGTTGATTCATTACTTATCTGAAACATGCTAAGCTCCACCCAATCACCATTGTTGCCCCCAAGTCCTACATGTGATGTGTTAGATATATGTTTTACTTAACTCTCGAATGATTTGTGAGACTAAAGTCTTGGTTACATGCTATTCTTTTGTACATGAAAGTAAGAGATTTTCGGAGACTATCGTTGAAAGGCTTAGTGTGCTTAGTATCCATAGTGTGTTCTTCTTTGTTTTGTGTGTTTGTGTTTTTAGTTACTCATAGTTTTGCTCGAGGACTACCAAAGTCTAAGTGTGGGGGTATTTGATGTGCTGGTCCTATATTTTTACGCCCTTTAATCTTGATATTTGTGTATAGTTCTCCTTATTTTTAGTCCATTTACTTAGTTTAGTGTGTTTGTAGGTTTGAAGAGCAAAGATGAGGAAAAGAAGCAAAAAAGAGAGCAAAAAGGATTGAAGGTCATTTGCAGTCTCGACAACTGAAGCAGTCTTGACAGAACAGCCAACTTTGACGATTTAACTGTACTGATCCAGGAAGAACCAGAGAGTGAGCCTTATATGCACGAAAATCCCTGGATGTCTACATTCTACAGAATTTTACGGTTCATGATTTTGATATTCCTAGAGGGAGATATGGCCGTTTAACTACAGGCTGTTCGGTATGCGCGAATCTGCAACATGTCTCCAAGAGCTCAAGTTTTCAAGACCTAAATGACTTAGCAAAATTTCGGGAAAATTAAAATAGCACTATGGGTCTCTTGAGAGTCCAACACATGTTTTCCTTGGACTTTTTTGGGCTATGTCATTAAAGAGTTCCGAAAGTCTGAAGCAACAAGGAAAAATACATCATATAAAAGGAGGTTTATCAAGCACAAAAACGGCATTGATCCATATCAGAATTCCATCAACGAAGCTGCTGCCATCCACCGTCCTCTACTTCCATCATCATTCAATTAGTTCCTTTATGTGTCAAGACCCACCCCAGATTTCACCCTAAAGCCCGAAGTAAATCATGCGGGGACCACCTCCTAGGAAAGTTTACCAAAAATTCGGCATAACCTCCTTTGAAAATGGACAACCCTTCCTAATAATACTTGCATACTGGGCATTTTTAAAACGAAGGGCCCAGGGAAAACCATTTGAAAATGTTAGAGTGAGTGGACAAAAATGAATTTAATGAAAAAAATATTTATGCTTTCCCAATTTAAATTTCCATAGAAAATATGCTGCATGCGACAACTCAAAACTTTCTACTCACAAACTGGCAAATACATGACTAGCTCCGGCCAGTCTCCAAAACTAAATAAAATGCAGCCTCTCAGGCTAAACTATATACAAATATATATGTGTATGTATTTACACTCGTCATACTCCTTGTACGAATTCTATGAACAAGATAGAAAAGTAGAAATTCATATAAGGCTACGACGCTTGCATCTAACGCTCACGTCGCGCCATAATAAAATTTTTCCTCATTATGACCGAAGAGGACAAGTGTATTTACGTGTGGACTCCCTAGATGAAAACCTGTAAGAACTAAATAAGAAAGTAGTTTTCATATAGGGCTATGACGCTTGCGTCACGCCATAATGGAATTTTACCTCATTATGACGGACCAAGCACGTATGGATAGCTAGCATTTATATACATACTATACTCATAAACATCCAATATACATATCCACCGTAAATCTCATTTTCGGTGACTCTCCAAAAGATGAAAATTGCCAAATATTAGAGAAAACAATAAATTTCAGCAGAAGAATAACTGATCAACAATATAATGCATCGCATGCTTTTAATTACAACAAAGGTCCATTCACAACTTTAGGCATAAGCCCGACGAAATCCAATGCGTCACTCAAGTGAGGTCTCCTCAAATCCTGGCACAAAAACCATGCTTAGGACCAAACTTCAATTTCAGAAAAATAATACTTAAATATATAACCCAAAACTCTTCCGCCTAACCCACTATCCTTTCTTGGGTTAAGCTTATCGAATTCACGCCAAACTCCAACCACAGCCTCATTTCATTTATCTCAAAATGATAAAACAATAATAAGGGAAATCCAATAGTCAGATTCTACCTCATTAACCGCCAAATTCACCAAAAATTCCAAACTTCACTTCATTAAACTCCCCTTAATATATCACAATTAACACCATAAAAATCCCCTAAACAGCGGCGGCCGGAGGTCGACTCCGGCGACCTCCAATGCCTACCAAAATTTGACAGCATCTTCCTCTCAACTCACTCTACAAATTTCTTGACTAGCACAAACACCAATTCTAAGCCTAACTAGGCCAATCGAACAAAAACTTACAATAAAACCCTAGAACTTCAAACACTCAAATCTCCTTACCTAGGCCAAGTGGGAGTGAAACCTTTGAAGGGATGAATGCACGGGAGGAGAGCTTCCTTTTAAGCCAAAGAGCTCCGGCTTTGGCGGCCGGAGGAGGAAGTTCCGGTGAGAAGACAGCCGGCCCCCTTGGGCGAGTTTCTTCCCGATCAGCGTCACTAGGGGTCCGGTCACCTACCTAGAAATGGAGAGGAGGATACAGCGAATTGAATGGGACCGAAGCGATGGTCTCAAGCGGCCGGACGGCAGCGGACGGGCGGCTGGAAGTTATGGCAAGGAGAGAACTAGGGGAAGAGGAGAGAGAGTCCGGGAGAGGGAGAGAAAAATTATGGGTTAGGCTTTTCCAACCGGTTCCACCATCCCAAATCATTTAAAACCCAACACTAAAATTAACACCCCAAAAATAATACCCTAATAAAATTTACCTTTTACTAGCTAAAATTACCATTTTTACCGTCGTCACATTTTCTCCTACGAATTGTTACACCGAAATAGTCGTCCCCCAAAACCCCTTTAGGGACCATTTAAACTAATAACACATTGACGAAGACGGTAAAATTCTTATTAATACCAAGCTAGTAAATAAGGTAAAAATTTAAGAGTCAGGATGTGACATTATGTTTTTAAGAACTCATAATATGTTTGCTTTGAACATGAGTAACTAAACTTCTTTTCTAGGGCTAGGATGAAGCCCTAGCATGATTGTATTACGTCTTTGATGATTAATTAATGAATTCTTGATCACTGTTTGATTTTATGCTTTATGTCTCAGTTCTTTGATTGATCACCATAGGACTTTGCATTTAATAACTTAAAGATAAATTTGAAGCAGAGATGCAATATAGTTTATTTAGCTTCTTGTGATTGAGTATGGTGAATTACATTATTGCTTGAGAAAGAATAATGGTTTGTTTGATTCCCTTATTTTCTAATACGTAATGAGTCCTGCATGTTAAATTTATACCTGAGAATGATAGACTGCATAGTTAG
The DNA here is from genome assembly GCF_000184155.1 of Fragaria vesca subsp. vesca. Lineage (NCBI taxonomy): Eukaryota > Viridiplantae > Streptophyta > Magnoliopsida > Rosales > Rosaceae > Fragaria > Fragaria vesca. The sequence goes on along the minus strand of NC_020492.1, from coordinate 30,182,340 downwards.
GATATACGAACTTTACCTGAGAGAGAGAGCATCATACACTTGAGAAAAATTATGGTCTAGAGTACCTGAGAAGGACCTAGAAACAGGAATTGTCATCTAGAAATCTGATAGAATCCATTAGTTGCATCAAGGCGTAGATAAGATTGCTTGTGGTTGATTCCGATACCCTAAGCTCATCATATTCTTACTCTTATCAATTTTAATTCTTTTCATTTAGTTTCTGTTTACAAGTTATTTTTCATTAGTATAAGACCCTTTTCAAAAACCCCAAAAATCATAAGTACAATTTAGTTTGAGTTATTGTGTTCGTCTTTGTCAATTTAGCTCAATCAATGGCAACAAGAACAGAAGAAAAAATCGATACACTACATACCAAAACTTCATATGATCGATCCATATAAGCAAGCTCAACTCATAATTGGAATATCTATGTCAAGATGTTTCATCTTTAAAAAGTACTATTTTTTCAAATTAAGAGGTTATCGAAAATCTTGAGAGACAGGTATATATATACACTAGCAATGCTGGTTACTACTATCAATTTAAGAGAAAACTAAATCAAATCTAAAGAGATGTCTGGAAAAATAGTTGGCAGTATTTCAAACTTGTCCTCGCCTCCCAATATTCTCATCATCTCTTAGCACTTTAATTAGCAGAATCCATTGGCTTCATCAAGTTCTATAAGTCACCCGGGGCACCAATCTGCTTCAACATGTTTTGGTTAAAACCACCCTTCTTAGTAATCTTAAGTCCTTACATTTTACTCCACATCTCAGCAAGGAGCTTGTACTCTTCAAACATCTCCATCAGTACTTCTCTTACTAGTCGACCAGAACCTCGTGCGATTCGCTCTATACGAGACTCGGTAATAGTCAACTATGTCGATTTGCTTAATCATAGAAATCTTCTGTTACCTAAGCCGCTGCGGAGAAGGCGGACGCCGGAGCCGGCGGCTGGGAAGAGAGAGAGAGTGTTTGGGGACGGAAGAGAGAGAATGTCAAGACCCACCTCGAATTTTACCCTAAAACCCGAAGTAAGTCCTACCGGGACCATCTCGAAGGAAAATTTTACCAAAAAATCGGCATAACCTCCCTTGAAAATAAAAACCAGCAAACACTTCTAAAAAATTCAAATCCAACCTTAAACTGCTGGAGCCACCCGCTCCCCACAACACAACCACCACAACATAAAAATAAAACCATCTTCTAATCCATCACATAAATATCCAACTAATAACATACATCATCCTTTGGATATCTCCCAAAATAATAAACAAAGACTTAACACACAACCGAACTATTATACAATAAGCCCAAGGTAAATCAGAGCTACTAAACACTAGCGGAAGCAAGAAAATACACTGATAGGTTAAGCAAGTAACCTACTGGTGAAAAATGGAAGAGATGTGGGTGACTATACCTCGCCTCCTACTAGAACCAACCCGAACTCTACAGACTGGGCATTTTAAAACGACCTATTATACAATAAGCCCAAGGTAATCAGAGCTGCTAAACACTAACGGAAGCAAGCAAATACACTAGTAGGTTAAGCAGGTAACCTACTGGTGAAAAGTGGAAGAGATGTGGGTGATTGTGCCTCGCCTCCTACTAGAACCAACCCGATCTCTACAGACTGAGCATTTTAAAACGAAGGACCCAGGGGAAAACATTTGAAACCGTTAGAGTGAGTGGACAAAAATAAATTAATAAAAATAAATATTTATGCATTCCTATTTTAATTTTCATAGAAATTATGATGCATGCGACAGCTCAAAGCTTTCTACTCATAAACTGGCAAATACATGACTAGCTCCAGCCAGTCTCCAAAACTCAATAAAATAAAGCCTCTCAGGCTAAACTATATATAAATATATATGTGTATGTATTTACACTCGTAGGACTCTTTGTACGAATTCTATGAATAAAATAGAAAAATAGAAATTCATACAAGCGCTTGCGTCTAACGCTCACGTCGCGCCATAATGGAATTTTTCCTTATTATGACCGAAGAGGACGGGTGTATACGTGTGGACTCCCTATATGAAAACATATATGAACCAAATAAGAAAGTAGTTTTGATATAAGGCTATGACGCTTGTGTCTAACACTCATGTCACGCCATAATGAAATTTTGCCTCATTATGACGGACCAAGCACGTATGGCTACCTAACATTTATATACATACTATACTCATAAACATCCAATATACATATCCATCGAAAATCTCATTATCTGTAACTCTCCAAAAGATGAAAATTGTCAAATATCAGAGAAAGCAATAAATTTCAGCAGAAGAATAACTTATCAACAATTAATATAATGCATCGCATGCTTTTAAATTTAAAACAATGTCCACTCACAAAATAGGCCTAAGCCTGATGTCGATCCGAGGCCTCTTCTGCTCAAACCTCCTCACGTCCTGTTCCAAATATAAAATTAATTTCCCAACTAAAAGTCTGATATTTATACAAAATAGGCAAAATTAAACATGAGCCATAACCATGCTCATCATTGCCTAACTTCAATATTCCTAATTTGCAACGTTCCAAACTTCAATACCATAATCGGCAGCCTTATTACAACCTTCCACAGATTAAACAACTTTAATCCAACAGCCGGATTTTATCCTAATTAACCGCCAATATACCAAACTTTGAAAAAATCTCAAACCTATCCAAAACTCTTCCAAAAATTCCAAACTTCACATCATTAAACTTCCCTTAAAATAACACAATTAAAATCGTGAAAATCCCCCAAACAGCGGCGGCGCCGCCGTCTGCTCCGCCGGAGGCCGACTCCGGCGACCTCCAATGCCTACCAAATTTTGACAGCATCTTCCTCTCAACTCACTCTACAACTTTCCTAACTAGCACAAACACCAATTTCAAGTCTAACTAGAACTTCAACTCCACATTTCTTCTTACCGAGCTCAAGAGAGGGTGAAACCTTTTGAGGGATTGCTACACGGGAGGAGAGCTTCCTATAGAGCCAAGCAGCCCCGACGATGGCGGCCGGAGGAGGAAGTTCCGGCGACGGAGAGCTATGGACAGCCGGAGGTTTCGGGCAGAGAATCTCCCTCATGGCGGCACTAAGGAAACTCTCACCGGTCCAGAAAGGAAGCTAGGTCGAGGGCCGACCGATCGGGACCGGTGCGGCGGTCTTAGGCGGCCGGACGACGGCGGACAAGCGAGAAGAAAATCCGGCAGGGAGAGGGCTCGAGGAGAAATCAGGAGAGAAGAGAGAGAAGTGAGGGGAGAGTTATGTTGGGCTTTCCAACCAGTTCCACCATCCCAAATCATTTAAAACCCAACACTAAAAATTAACACCCCAAAAATAATACCCTAATAAAATTTACCTTTTACTAGCTAAAATTACCATTTTTAACGTCGTCACATTTGTCTCCTACGAATAATTCCTCCGAAATAATCGTCCCCCAAAACCCCTCTAGGGACCATTTAAACTAAAACTCGTTGACAAAAACGGTAAAACTCTTAATACCAAGCTAGTAAATAAGGTAAAAATTTAAGAGTCGGGATGTGACAGAGAAAGAGAGTTGGGCGAGATTTTGATCGCTAAAGAGAGTTGGAGGAATGAGAAATTGGTTTTGACATAAGGTATGAGAGATCTTGGCCATTGATTATGAATTGATGGTCAAGATCGACTTATAGGCAATATTAGGAGAGGTTTCTTAGGAGAGAATCCGGATCCCCTGGTTTTGTTTACCCTTAAAAGATTGAATCGGTATCAACTTAATAGAGATGATCAGGTATGACTCTAAATAGTAGGGCTGGGCACGGGACGGGACGGGCCGGGATTTGGTGAATCCCGTCTCGTCCAGAAAATAAAAGAACGGGACGGGACGGGACGGGACGAGACGGGACGGGAAGGTGTTTTTAAAAATCTGTCCCGTACGTCCCGATCCCGATCGGGATCGGGATCCCGACAAATTTTTTTTTTTTTTTTTCTAAGAACAAATTAATTGATTATCAAACACCACCACAGGTGGAAAAACAGGTTGAGAAACTCCAAGCATTCAAATGCTCCACCACAATTGATCAGTGTATGAAATTATCGACATTTTTATGCTGTTTGGAACAACATTAATGAAATTAATGGAGAAAAAAATATCCAAAAACACATAAACAAAAAAAAAGAACATTGATGAAATTAGAAGTACTAAAATCAACAAGAACATAGCTGCATAGATGCTAAATTACATCCCACTTTAAAGTACCAAACATCCCACATAAAATTAACCCTCAAACAACAACTAAAATAATCCAAAAT
>NC_020492.1:30171957-30173466 GCF_000184155.1 Fragaria vesca subsp. vesca | reverse complement strand
CCTTGAGGATGCAGTGCCAAGAGTCACCTTCAAAGGAAGGACCAAAATCGGCACAATATGCCATGTTTCTAAGGACGATGTAAGTGTACATCTTGATTGTAAATCAATATGAACCATAAGAGGAGAATAGTTTCACTTCGAAAAAATTCTCAAGGCATTCATTATTGCTAATGTGAGTACATCGAGGTCTCAAATAGACAAAGGACGTCGATACAACGCCTTAGTACATATAACTTGGAACGAAAATCAATGTCTAGCCGATGACATCAAAGTCATGGGTAGCTAGAGCAGGATCTGAATCTTTGATATTCGCGATCATGAGGATGACGTTCTTGTCCTCATATTGATTTTCCATACCTTTTTGTATGCATTCAATATTTAAAGGAGCTTGACAATCTTGAACCAGTGATCCGAAGATCCACAACGGTTGCATTAATGTCATGAGCTGACGTGAGTAGTTTTGACAAAATAGTGTCTAGACTGGGAGTGTCGCTATTAGAGCCGGCAACACCTCCCCCTCTTTGCTAGACATCGGCACGACGTTTTCTGCCGTTGCCATGACCCATATTGTTGTCCCCACATTAGGGGATAATCCCAAATAAGTTTATCACATTAGCGTATATACAATTCTCGTTTGTATGATCAAAATCAAGTCTTGTTGGTAATTCCACACCAACTTGGAGGACCTAGAGAACTTGATGATGATCGAATCCGCTAAAGATTATGGATCATGATGCCACAAAAGATCATCGACAATATGTAGTCAATTAAGGTGGTAAGCAATCCACTTGACTAATAACTCAACAAGTAGAGTTATATGAACGTTTCGAGAAATGCTCCATGAGTGCATTACACAGTACTTTGTGGTCATTACTTTTTGCACAGGTTGCCATTGAAAGCTTTTGTCGATGTGGCGCTTCAAAAACTTTGAGCGCATGAGATGTGATATCTCGGCATCTAGGCTTGTTAGCCTGGGGGTCAAAACATGTGGTTTAATCCTTTCCAATGAAAGGTTCCACAGATACCAAGCGAAGATCCGCCTTAGGCATCTAGTACGTCAAAACTCAAAGGAGCAGAATGTTACATTGCTCTTGCATACAAAACCAAGCTGTTATGAGACTCGATAGAGGTCACAAACGATGCTTTTAATGCTTTGTCCTTCGGATTGATCATACACAATCCGGAAAAGCCGCGAATTGATCAAACACAATTCGGAAAAAGGCCTCGGATTGATCAAACACAATCCGGTGAAAGATCGGGGTTGATCAAACACAACCCGGACAAAGAAACAAGAGTGATCCAACATACTCTTGACCCGCGAATAAAATTCCGGAATTTTTGGTACCTGCACACACAAAATCCCAAGCATAGAATGGAGATGGAGAAGGGAGGAAAGGATTTTATCCTCCCCGAGTTATTGAACTTGGAAGAGTTTAAGGTTTCAAAACATACCTTTCTAAAGGCTGCCGAGAGGAGAAATAACGTTTCGCCTACTTATACTTCGAATTT
>NC_020492.1:30168181-30171937 GCF_000184155.1 Fragaria vesca subsp. vesca | reverse complement strand
TCTCAGGTGAGGCCGGCGGCGTTGGATCCGTGACGGAAAGAGCTTTCTGGGGATATAAAATTCCGGCGGAGGGCAGTCGGAATTTTGGTCGGAAATCGGGAAAAACAAGGCTGCCCGATTTTAGGGTTTTGGTTTTTAGGGTTTGGAAAAAAAAATGGTGGGCTATTGGCTCTAGGGTTAGAACAAAGTGCATGATAATGTGATGAAGAATAAAGTGTAGAGACAAAGAGATAGCAAGAGAATCATCTTATTCATTGATAGGAGCCCTTTATATAGGGAATTACACAATATCAATATGGTAAGGATATGAATACATAGATCTAGTCTAACTACATATCCTATTGGCATAAGACCAAGGCACACATAGAGAATATTCTAGAACAATATATACAATTTCAATGACTGAACAGGAGGGTAGGCCATCACGTGTTTAACTCTACTAATTATCGGTACTACTACGGGAAAGAAGACACAGTCTTTAAAAAGAAATTGTTGTACATGCATGTATACATAATGTACAATAAAGTTCACATGCTCCAATTAACTCCATCTGAGCCATCCATTTGACAACCGTTGTCTCTCAAACTATAAATCAATACTTATCCCGGTTTCGATCTGCATTGCGTGCTAAAAAGGAAACGAAAGAAACAAAAACCAGCAGAGCAAAATTAAATTCAAAAGGAGGAGAAAATTGAAATCTTATCAATAGAGGTCGGAACTAATAAAATGGATTTCGGTCGCGATTCTGGTGAGTCATTTTGATTGTGGTAATCAGATTTGTCAAATTGGGTCATGGGTTTTTCTTGGGGTTCCGGTGATTGGGGATTTGTATTTGGGATTGGAAGGGAAAATGTTGAAATTTTGGGATGAATGTAAAAATATGGGGGTTTGGCTTGGAATGTATAGAAACGACGGAGATTATTGATTTCCAATGTTTAATTTCAGTTGTTGCCGATTTACAGATGAACCCAGAATTTGTAATTGTTGATTAGGACTGCGAATGCGGGGACTGCGAATGCGGAGATTATTGATTTCCAATGTTTAATTTCAGTTGTTGCCGATTTACAGATGAACCCAGAATTTGTAATTGTTGATTAGGACTGCGAATGCGGGGATATGAATCATATGAAAGACAGGTAAGAAAATTTTCAAATTATTGTTTATATGCCAGTTGTTCTTAATTGGGTCTTCTCAGAAATAATTGATTTCAAGTCTGGTTCTTTTCGTTCTGCTGTTGGATGACTTCTTTGACTCACTTTACGACTTCCAATTTCTTTCATCGCATTTCTTTAAAATCTGCTCCTTCAGACCCATCTTTATACTTTTTATTAAAATTCTTCTTAATGTATATACCTTTGGTTTTGTAGAGCTCTCTGATGATGAAAACATTGTAGGTTCCATCTCACGAAGACTATCAACGGCTCATTCATTACTCCACTGCAGAATTTTGTGGTCTATGCATGCTTAATTGAAAAGGTATGTGTACTTAAATTTAAGGTTGTATAATTAGTTGAAGTCTTGCATAAAGTGATTAACTTTTTCCGTGAAATCCTGTAGTGGAGTTCTGTAGTGTAAAAGTCCGGTATATAATTTAACTCAAAACCACTTAAAAAAAACATGTGTTTCATATACATATTTGTTCATCTTCTGTGTTATAGGTACAAATTATGAATATTCAGACTGAAGTAGGTGGAGTTTTGTTTTGCTACTGCTAACGGTTTCCTGCACTATAGCCCATCTCAGTCGGTACAACGTCAATACTTTCAGTCCTTCTGATTGTAAATTGATAATGCTAAGTTGTAAATGGTGAGTTACTAATTTAGTAGTTGAATGCCTTTGTGTCTCCCACCATTTTAGTAAGTCAATTTCCTGCAATGTTTACCTTTTATTGCCTTTCTCACTTCTCGAGAGCGCACATCCTAATGTGTACCAAGTTGATAGTGTCTGATTTATGAGATATCAAGCTGTGTTGATTTGATTTCAGGAAAAAAAAATGTTAATTTAAGAGGTTCTTGCTTCCTGTTGGTACTGATACAACCCAGAAAGCATGTTCATGCTAACATGCTTTGTTATTAGATGTGTTTGTCATTTTGGTGAAGACTTGCACATTAACAATTTATATTCACATGATCACTATAATATGTGTAGGCTATAGACAAAGGTGATTCTACTCGAAACCACTTAATAGGCATGTTTCAATGTTGCTTTTGATTATGACCTTACATTGGTCTTGCAAAACGTCATGTTCAACTTTGCTATTCCTCACTACAAGTTCTTAGTCAGTCTACTTTGTTCTCTATATTAGCTCATGGTAGCTGACATCTATGCTCTAAAATTCTTCTACTTTTTACACCCTTGTAGCAACTTCTTCACAAGTTTTGGTGCCTGCCATATTAATTGTTCAAGTTTTATTATCTGTGATTTATATACAGTGCATATGTTTGTGAATTCCATTGTTCTTGAGTTGAAGTGGGTTATATTGTTTGTAGACCAAAATATTGGGGAACTTGGCGGTACTCGAGTTGTTGGGGAACTTGGCAGTTAACTTGATTTGAGTGAGATTCAAACAACATACCGAGAAAGGCTCGCAAAGATGACTCCAAGATGATCCAAACTATGCATGCTTCAAGTACCCAGACCATGAAACCAACATAAAAATTCAATGTGATAATTTTTCTTCGACTCTTCCAAGCTCAATGTCAATTATGTATTCTAATGTCTATTTGTTGTATGCATATGACTTTGCTAATAGAGGCCAGCATTCATAGTTTGGAATGAAGATATGCGACCAAATAAGCTTTAATTTCTTTAAAGATTCGAAACGATGATACACCCGCGTGAGCGCGGCCCTTCCGCACGCGTGTATGCGTGTGTAGGAAGGCTAGTCAGTAGCAGTAAACAAAAACATAAGACACTGATTTTGGTCCTTAATTTTGTATATTGAAATTTATCTATTAAGTATAACACGGATACCATGTAATTTGATAACTCTCTTACTGAATCACCCTTGCTCCAATTATCAAAAGAAATCTGTAAAAACATCCAATTTAATATTTGTCTGATTTAACCAAGTACAGTTTATGTATAATTACCTCGACATTACGCTTCAACTCCTCTAGATGTTTGATGTTGTAGAACTGTTAGCAGTAACATACAATTAGCACAGGATACTTTATATTAATGGAAGTTTCAAACAAAAAACCAGTTAGAGTTAAGAGTACCAGATCTAAAACATTAACGTTGACACGGTGAATTTTTGTCCTGTTTAAAGAGATAACAATTCTAGTATTCAAAATGTATGAAGAACAACGAACAAATTCTATATCACAATGTATACCTAATCCGCATGACTTTCCATGTTCGATTGATGTGAGATATCGAATGAGTCATCAACTCTTTGTGTGCATTTTTGTACTGCAAGCTGTAGTAATTTCAGGGAAATACATCTAAATAATTTATAAATTAACTATTTTATCTTGAACAGAGGGAAAGGTTAAAATACATACAGCTCATCTTTTTTCCGGTTCCACTATTTCAAAATCAACTTGCTTAGATCAGCAGTGTTCACTTTTATCCATATCCTGTTGCGACAACTAGGTGAATGTAATGTAACACTATCAACAGTGTTCTTCTTTTTTTTTCAATTTTTCCTTGTGCCAACTTGAAAAATACAGTGGAACATGTCTTCTCACTCCTTCATTCCCCCTCATCGTTCCTATAAATAAGAAGTGTATCCAAGTTAAAGGGGCAACTCCA
>NC_020492.1:30151321-30168161 GCF_000184155.1 Fragaria vesca subsp. vesca | reverse complement strand
AAAAAAAAAAAAAGTTAAGAAGTTGATTGGGTATTTTATAAAGCTATAGCTGCAAACCAATGTTCCATACTTTTTATTCTCAGATTCCTTCGTATATGATAGTGTGCATATCTTCGGGCTGAACTTTGTACTTGTTGCGAGTATCTCATTGGTTGTTTCCTGAATTTGTATTTGGCTTTGTTCCAACCTCAGCCGAATTTGTATTTGGTTTTAGCAGTTGCTTTCTACAAACGAAAGTTCTTGGATGCACCTTGGTGCAGGTGAAGCTCTAATTTTAATTTAATCTAAGCCGTCCATTTGATCTAAGTTTTTAAAATGCACTAACATCGATACTAACACCATTAAGAGAATTATAGAAAAAAAAAAGTGTGGTAAAAACACACAAAAGGTAAATATTTAATGAAATTAACCCAAAGTAATTTTTCAAATCCCAGATTTCTAGGGGAGCTTGGTTCCCAGATTTGCACCATCCACCCAATCACTTATCACACCGAGAAAGCTTCTCCTAGATATATATATATGGTTATAGGAAGAAACTTGATTCCTTCTTCTCACCAACCGACCCACCCCACCACCCATGCAAAACCCATCGGCCACCTCCTCAACCCCACCACCGCCAACCTCCTCTCCCACTTCGCCGCCCCTAAAACGACGTCGTCTTCGTCTCTCATCCCCACTCCTCAATCCGCCTCGCCCTCGTCCTCCCCACTTCACCCCCACCCACTCAGTCCTCCTCTTCAACCCATCACCATGAACACCACCACGCCGGTGTCGGCTCATAGACGACCTCATCATTGTTTTCGGGCGATAATCAAGAATTCGATGACTAAGAGCCCTGGCCGGGTTCGGAAACCAATTAGTTTTTGGAGGGTTTGAATCGGAGACTTCAGTCGTGAGATTAAACAATGAATAGGCGACATAGAGCAATTACGAATTGAGGTTTTTGTTTTAGGTATTTATTTTTGCTACAGTTTTTTTGTTTTTGTTTTCTGGTAACCGACGGAATGGCTTGGTCAACCTAACAACACAAGTGGCTGGTTCATGTGCACCTTGGTGCATTGAATCCGCTCCGGTGGAACTCAGAAAAAGAAAAAAAAAAAAACCATCCCAATTCGTCTTCTTCCTTTTTTCTCTCCTCTTCTCTTCCGTAGAATACTCCCTCTTTCTTTCTTCCTCTCTTCCTTTTTTTTCTCTCTCTTTGTTCCTCTCTTCCGCATATCCTCTCTCCTTTTTTCTCTCTTCCTATCTTCCCATATTGTTCTCTTCAAGCTCTGTTTTGTAAAGTTACAATTGTATCCTTGCAATGATTTTTACACATAGCTGTAGATTGATGAAGTATAAAGTGTAGAGAAAGAGAGATAGCAAGAGAATCATCATCTTATTTATTGATAGGAGTCCTTTATATAGGGAATTACACAATATCAATATGGTAAGGATATGAATACATAGATCTAGTCTAACTACATATCCTATTGGTATAAGGCCAAGGCACACATAAAGAATATCTAGAAAGATACAGAATATCCTAGAACACTCCCTCTTGTGCCGCACGCTGATATGTCGATGGTGCTGATCTGTTGCCTCGTCAAAAACCTCATCAACTCACAAAAACCATGTGGGAGAAAAACTGAACCTTGATCGTAGGAGAAAAAGAGTACAACGCACCCTTCACATTTGATAGTGACATGTATGTATGCGCTAGACTCCCTCTGAAGTTTACACCTCCCCCTGATCTTTACATCAATCATAGGGCTCTTCTTGATTTTTACTAATCACGAAAGTTTCAACAACTTAGCATGTCAATGCTCTTTAACATGTCTTCAAATGTGGCATTGGCCAATGATTAACTAAATCATGCCGTATTGTCCTCAAATGATCTTTTACACTTAGATCTTGAGGAGAAAGCCGCTTGTGAACTCAAAACATAAGTTCGTGCAGGAAATCAGATTTCCGCGCAGCATGACCTTCAATTACTAGAATAGTCGTAACTTCCTCTAGGAAATACATATGAACGAACCGTAAACGGTTTTGGAAACTACACTTATTTAGTTTTCCAACCGTATATTACACACATTCTGGTTCGTCAGGAGCTACTCACAAAGTTCTGTCGAAGTTGACTGTTTTGCCAAAATCAGATTCTCGGACAGATTCGTCCTACTTTACGAAAACAGCCATAACTCACTCAATATGATAGGTATAATCAAATGGTTGGTGTCCCTGGAAAGTAGACACATAGATCTTTCCAATAGTACCAATTTCATCATTTTCCAGTGAGTGAGATTTCCTATAGGTCCCGTGGAAGTTGACTTACGAAACTTGGCAGATTCTGATTTCGCTATTGATGTGTCTTTCTTATGTAGGGATAAAATAAACCTCAACCTTTCATACCATAAGTATTGAAAAAGGAGTTACTGCCATTACATTGGCGTTGCATGGGCGCATAGCTACACTTAGCCTTACAACTTTTCATAGTGAATGAGATGTCAAATCTTTCGTATTGTGTTGAGTACATTGATGCGTCTTATTGTACTTAGATGGGAACTCCATCTCTTAACACATATTTGTCATCTTGCTTTAGACAAAATAACGGATCTCTCTTTAGACCTTGACTAATCATGGGAGTATATGTAGGCCTCACTAGTTATAGAGCACCTAAGCCGATTGATGGAAAATCATCATCAATACAGTCATCGAGTGTCTTATCGAGACCGTGTCTTCCCAATATCTTTTCCTTCAGATGTTGATACATATTGGCATCTCTTGATCCATCAAGAGTCCATGTAAATCCGGAATGAACACGCAAAGGCATAATTCACCATATCCCTTCCAAATCAAGTAGAGTCCATGTGCGTTTCAATACCTTTAGTAAACGCGTGCTCTTGTGGTCTGGAGCCACTTGATTCGGATGAGTCCGTTTAAGACCTTCATGTATATCTCTGATCCCATAGAGATGTTATTATGACCACATTCATAGGCTGCATGTTCAATTATTCAGAAACTACCAAACTGACAAAGTAGTGGAGTTCAATGACATCCATTACGAGAGCATATCTCATCGTAGTCGATCTCAGTGCGTGTTAGTGAGAGACCTTGCGCCATAAGGTAAGTCTAAGCTCTTGTTCTCACTATGCTATCTAACAAAGATATAGTTGATAGGGTTTAGCTTCCGGTGTCGGCATCACCTGCCCAAGGACCTATCTCTTTGTTAATGTTGAATCGCTTCTTTCCATTAGGCCAATCACCTAAATTGATATCCATCAACGAAGGGTGGTTCGATAGTAGACTCATTATCCCACGTCCTCATGTACACTAGTGTAATACTTGTAGAGATCTCTATATGGATTGGATTTGACATTGAGGCGTCCCCCAACGATAATTACAATTCAGGCTTCATGAGACGGATTTGAGTATCACTAATCAATGGATCAGGTTGTGCCAAGCTCGCTTTCTTCCTAGTGCGAGAAAGTATCGAACCTAAAGGTCTCCCTCCTTTTGGGGAGCCACACGGCCTTGTGACACCAATTTTGCCACTATATGGGTCACTATATCACCATCCATGGTGATGGCATCAAGACCAACACTTTTTGATCGCGCCATGTCCTTTTATAAGACATCAATCCTTGCAGACATATTTACAGCATGTGATCTCGTCACTTTAACACTTTAAGCATTTGAGATCAAGATGAGACTTAGTGGGGATAAACCACTGTAATTCATGTCGTTCCACTTGAACACTTGTGTTCTTATCTCCCCCTAACGGTGGGAATATTATCTCAATAATTTAACACTTTAAGCATTTGGATCAAGATGAGAATTAGGGGGGACAAACCACTGTAATTCACGTCGTTCCACTTGAACACTTGTGTTCTTATCTCCCCCTAACGGCGGGAATATTGTCTCATCAAAGTGACAATCCGTAATTTAGCGGTGAATGAGATCGCCTGACAAGGTTTCTACATATGCGGATTATAGGTAGAGGTTCATATCCAACCTAAATATTTCTTCATCTCAAATGACCCATCATTGTACGCAGTGGCAATGCGATTTGGCACCTAGAATAAACATCTAGCTGAGCTCAAGGATTGGAGATCCGTTTCAATCCTACCGAGCTCAAGGATTGCAATTTCGTGTCAATCTCGGTACACAGTCACGAGTTGTAGTACAACAATATTCAATGATGGTAGGTCGTAGATGAATAGTAAAGCTACATGCAAATATTGCATAGCCTCAAGACACAATAGAAAGATTGGTGCGCATCAATAATGTTCGAGCGACAAGCTAAAGTTGCTTAGTCGTAGCCTCGGTGAGACCGTATTGCGTGTGAACATGGGGTACAGGACACTTCAACTTACATCCTGATAAACCTCTTTAAATAATGGGTAGTAAGCCCATAGAAGTATAAGCAGCATAAACAGTAGATAATAGTGTAACATGTGACCAGTGTGTTAACACTTCAACCAACACCATAAAGCATAAAAAGGTGTCCGCAAGTTGGTTGTATCTATCTACATAGTTTGATGTAAGAATGGAATGTTCACTTTTGTGTCATTTAGCGTAGGAGGGCCTTACTCCTATTTTAGCTAAAGAATAGGCTTTCAAAACGAGTAATAAGCATTGCAGGGGGCCAATGAGACATCGAGGGAAGGTCGGTGCACCTCAATTGCTTGAGGAATTGACCGGACGACCTCCAGGAAGTTGGAGTCGTGTTCGGGTGACGTTAATGTCCCCCGGGTCACTACCATGCTTCATGGTGATGCTAGATCTCGAATCTCGAATCTCTTCATTTTGAGCGGAAGAATGGATGTCCATGAGAATTTCTCAAAATTTGGACCATTATATCTCGTCTAGGTTGACCAATTTGGTCAAACCAAAGCATATATGAGTCGGTGTCCCAAATATCATGTTTGGCGACAACATAGGATTCGATATTAGAATCGTAGTGACATACAGTCCACTAGATTGACTCATGAATTTCTCCAAGATGCGCTGATTGGAGCACAAAGTGTGACGTTCTTAATATGTTTATACCCTTTATTTACCCTTTGTTAACTCCTATTTAGTTGTTTTAGTTTTATATTTGTGTTTAGTGTAGAATAATTGCTTAATGTAGAAATATGTAGGTTTTAGTGTTAGAATACATAGTATTTTCGGATTTGAATAATTTGGTGTTGAAATTGTGCTAAGTGTTGGAAATCCTTATTTACTCAGGATTCCTGTCTTGATCAGGATTCCATCTTTCCTCTTTCCTAGTTTCTAATTTTCTTATTTCTATTTCAGGAAAGTCTAAACCCGTGTTGACCAGGAAATGTTTTCCTGACTCATGAGGGAAAGGTGGCCGGCAGCTAGGAGTTTCTGCTTGAGCTAGGAGAAGTACAATCCGAGATATGTATGGAAGATGCCGTGAGATTTCCCAAGTCACCAAGGAAAGAGACCGTGCGGCCCAAGAGAGAAGGTTTTCCAAGTTCAAGATGGTTTTGTCATTCCTTAATGCATAAGGATTACTTGAAGACCAAGAGAGGAAGTTAAATCTAACTTGGACTTGGTTTTGCCGATTTAATAAGGATTCCTTGTGCTTGAGGAATTCTTGGAGATCAAGTCTTGTTACTCTATATATAGGGCACGGCATGGCAGCAGTTTATCAACCCGTGCAAAATTACGCCAAAGCTTTGCCGAAACTTCATCATTCTCCAAACACCATAATCCGAACTCACCATCATCCTTGATCCGAAGCAAGTAGCCTAGGGTTCCGCTCACTCGAAGAATAGAACAAGTAGGGATATTTTGAGAGTGAATTCCATCTTTTACTTTCGGATTAGAATGTGTTCGTTCTTTTTTATGTTTGTTTTAGGTTTTTGCTTAAGTATGTTTCGATTCTTGTCTATGAGATAGAAGTACTTTTGAGCCATGTTTTGAATTGAAGTTTATGATTTATGATCAATGATTTTAGGTTTTATGCCGTGAGTTTTATGTCCATGTACTTTAAGATTTTCGCTGTATTCTTCTATTTTCATGTGTAATTGATACAAGTAGTTGATGTTGCATGTGTTAATCATCCAAGGTTCGACTTTGATACAAGTAGTTGATAAGTTGCATTGTCTTTGTTATTTCACCGATTTTCTACCTATGTTTGATTTGGACTTGTGCTTAAACACATCGATTCCTTATGTGATACGTAATTGCATGATTAGTTTATGTGTGTGACCTATAAGTAGAGCACGTAGCCGAGCTTGTTTGTGTCACGATGTTGAAGGAAACCCGTAGTCTAATTCAAAGTATGTCTATGTCATAGGAACCACGTAGGAACTTATGTGCATATCAAATTTAGGTTGTGTATTTGCTCACGGTGTGGACTTAATTGAGATTAGAGATCGTCTTCTTTGTTCTTGCATGGTTGTTTGGTTGTGTTTGCATGATTGTTGGTTGATCACATGTAAATATGTATAGAGGTAATTTAGGATTTATTTCCAATGTCTATTCCGAAATCATCAAACCTTTAAACCCTATATGCTTATTTCGACATTTATATTAGGTTAGTGGATCTACCCTGTAGTTGGATCCCCGGTTTAGAACGATCCCTGCTTGCTTTATACTACGATTGATTTGTTGACAGGGTTAATTGATGCGTGTGCAAATACGTCTTATCAAATGGCGCCGTTGCCGGGATATACACAAAAGAATTCTTGTTCATTCTCACAATGTGTTTTCAAATCAAAACTATTGCTCAATATAGTTCGGTTGCCTCTCAATGTATAGAGAGCATCTGTGACGTTGATCATGGTGTCATGAGGCATCAAGATTCAAACTAAACCGCGTCCCTAAATGACCGGTATGATTCAATCATTGTAGTCACAGAAGATTAATTTACAAAGGTACAAAATTCAAAGATAGTTGCCGGTTCCTTAGAATGTTGTGGATAGTTTCACTATCTGCGAAGCACTCAATGTCTCGATGAGACATATCTACAAGGAGTAGATAAGTGAGTTAATAGTTCCACTTGAACCATTTAGAAGGGATTGAAAAAAGCTACGAAAAGCTGCAATCCCGAGAGTGCATAAAAATTTCCGCGCAGAATGACCTTTGCGTATTAAAACAGCCATAACTTCTTCGTTAAAATAGATATGGACGAACTGCGAAAAATTCTGAAAACTAGACTCATAGCTTTCCAATGATATAAAGCTCACTGTCTGGTTCATCCGGAGCTGTTCACAAAGCTCAAACGAAGTTGACTGTCCAGAAGGGACAGATTGCTGTTTTTCGCAGAATTGGCATGTGCGAAGCTATGAAACTTGCAGGTGGCGTGTAGGCTTTTGCCTTAGCCAAAGGTGATGTGTGTATGATCAAAACCAAGTCCTTTCGGTCATTCTAAGGTCGTAAACTCCATGACTAGTTAGCAAAAGCTCCTTGACATGAACATAAACTAACTCAGAGGACCTAGAGGATTCGATCATGATGATAATTTTCCGGTTTTGATAAGTCTTCAACATCTTTTGCAAGACGGCAATTGGTTTAATAGCGTAGGGGGATCTAAAATCAAAAGCTTTCAGTAACTCCAAGTCAGTATGACCAGGCATGTCCGTGGAGGGTCGGTAGTGCGAGGCACACTTGAAACTACTATCTCCTTAATTTCGGACAATTCTAAGACATCACACTAAGCTTGAATGAGCCTAGTTGAACAATTGATGATGGAAAATTCGCTATAGGGTAGAAGACTTAACTTAACCGAAAACACGTGGGCAATCCTCATTGAGGATGCGGTGCCATGAGTCACCTTTAAAGGAAGGGACCAAAGTCGGCACAATATGCCATGTTTCTAAGGACGATGTAAGAATGTACATCTTTTTTGTAAATCAATATGAACCATAAGAGGAGAATAGTTTCATAACTTCGAAAAAAATCTTAAAGCATTCATTATTGCTTATGTGAGTACATCGAGGTCTCAAATAGACGAAGGCTTATTACATATAGCTTGGAAAGAAAATCAATGTCTAGCCAATGATGTCAAAGTCAGGGGTAGCTAGAGCAGGATCCGAATCTTTGAAATTCGCGATCATGAGGATGACGTTCTTGTCCTCACATTGATTTTCTGTACCTTTTTTGTATGCATTCACAATTTGAAGGAGCTTGACAATCTTGAACCAGTGATCCAAAGATCCATAACGGTTGCATTGTTATGAGCTGACGTGAGTAGTTTTGACAAATATAATTGGTGTCTAGACCGGGAGTGTCGCCATTAGGGCCGGCGGCACCTCCCCCTCTTTTCTAGACATCGGCATGGTATTTTCTACCGTTGCCATGACCCATATTGTTGTCCCCACATTAGGGGAAAATCTCAAATACGTTTATCGTATATACAATTCTTGTTTGCAATTGTAAGATCAAAATCAAGTCTCGTTGGTAATTCCAAACCAACTTGATGATGATCAAATCCGCTAAAGATTATGGATCATGATGCCACAAAAGATCATCGACAATATGTAATCAATTAAGGTGGTGAGCAATCCACTTGACTAATAACTCAACAAGTAGAGTTATATGAACCTTTCAAGAAACGCTCCATGAGTGCATTCCACAGTACTTTGTGGTCATTACTTTTTGCATAGATTGTCATTGAAGGCTTTTGTCGATGTGGCGTGTCAAAGACTTTGAGCGCATGAGATGTGAAATCTCGGCATCTAGGCTTGTTAGCCTGGGGGTCAAAACATGTGGTTTAATTCTTTCCAATGAAAGGTTCCACAAATACCAAGCGAAGATTTGCCTTAGGCATCGAGTACGTCAAAACTCAAACGAGCAGAATGTTACATTGCTCTTGCATACAAAACCAAGCTGTTATGAGACTCGATAGAGGTCACAAACAATGCTTTTAATAGTTTGTCCTTCGGATTGATCATACACAATCCGGAAAAGCCACGAATTGATCAAACACAATTCGGAAAATGCCTCGGATTGATCAAACACAATCCGGTGACAAGTCGGGGTTGATCATACACAACCCGGACAAGGATACAAGAGTGATCGAACACACTCTTGACCCGCGAATAAAATTCTGGGATTTTTGGTACCTGCAAATACACCGACCCAAGCATAAAATGAAGTAGAAGAAAGGGAAAAAGCATTTTATCTCCCCCGAGGTTATTGAACTTGGAAGAGTTTTAAGGTTGTAAAATAAACATACCGTAAACACTTGGATGCTTGATCGGATGAAAAGAAAGCAGCGGAGTGGACGGCCGGGAAGCGACGGCGGCAGGGCCGAGAACCTCCGGTTTTGGTTTTTAGGGTTTGGAAAAAAAATGGTGGGCTATTAGTTTTAAGGTTAGAACAAAGTGCATGATAACGTGATGAAGTATAAAGTATAGAGAAAGAGAGATAGCAAGAGAATCATCATCTTATTCATTGATAAGAGCCCTTTATATAGGGAATTACACAATACCAATATGGTAAAGATATGAATACATAGATCTAGTCTAACTACATATCCTATTGGCATAAGGCCAAGGCACACATAAAAAAAGTCTAGAAAGATACAGAATATCCTAGAACATAGACTAATATAACTTGGGTTTTTTAGGGAGTTTAAAAATTAACCTTTTGACAAAGTCAAACTTTCCTTCTGGCTTTATTAATAGCAGATTTAGTAGTTTAGATTTTTCATAAAATTATAAGGTTAGTTTTAGAATAAGTTGATTCACTAAGGAATGAGAATTATTATTAACTCACTCCTAAGAGCAAGTTCACCCGTTAGGTCACTTGGCTCAAATGACCTGGGTCACTTTAGGTAGGTCAATCTGGGTCACTTAGAAAAGGCAGTAGCTTTCACTCTGGGTCACTTAGAAAAGACAGTAAACTACAAGAAATACTCCCAACTTTAGGTGGTCGTTCCAAGACCCAATAAAACAACAAAGCATAATGAAGCCATTTAATTTAATTTAGGAAAACACTATTTGCACGTTCCAGATCCCATTTCCAACTGACCAGTCATAGAATTCAAAATTTGCTTTTACCATCTATCAGATGGACAGCAGAAATCCACAACAGGTAAAATGAGCTACTCGAGAACCTCAGTCACTTCTTACTAGAAGTGTTTGAAGATGAAATCCGTTCGAAAATCACTTTCAAATTGCTAAAAGAACAATGCAAAAACGTACCAATATACATGAAGTAGATGCCAAAACAAAAATTAATATGAAAACGGAAGAGCATGTCTCTTCAAACTTCATGTGTGCCTTAGTACATTCATATCATCAACGCTTATCACACCATGACTAACTATCCAAACAATTACCTCCTAGTTGAGCAATAACTGACAGCTCATATCCACACTCCAAATACTTATCATGCCTCAGGTATTCACAAAAATACAAGTTTGAATTGAGCACATCCCAACAAATGCCATGCAAGAAAAATTTTACAACACAAGCAATGAACCTGGGTGGTACAACACGGCTGAAACCATCATTCTGTTCTAGAACTTTTATGATACATGCATTCACCTGGATGCCAGCGACCAAAAATTCAAGAGAAAAGACGGTAGAGCAGTGAACCAGGTTATGAAAGCCATGGCTGTAGCTGTTTCAAATTGTGCACAATGATTATGGGCACAACTATCAAGATCATTGTCAATAAGAACTGTAATCCCCGCAGAAGCACAGGCTGCCGCAAATGTTAGTGTGGATGTCATCTGCAGCAAAAGAAATAATTGTACTTTGCTTCAGCCACCCACAGCTCAAAAATAAACCCTTGAGACACTCGAACAGCGCATAGCGCAAGACTAAAGGAAAGATAAAGGTTCAGCAACAATAGGACAGAGGATATGTACCATTAATAAGTACGTATGACTGAGGATATTTACATATGTTTTAAAACTTTGATATGAATGTAAATATGTTACCATTAACTTTTTTTTTTGGTAGACATTAATAAGTACTTTGAATATTGAATCTTCGGAAACTACAGAAATGAACTTGACCATGTGTTTCACACAAGTAAAAGCTTCCCTGACCAGATATGTTAAAGATTCTAACATTTTAAAAATGCTTCCAGAATGATTCATTCAAAAAAAAAAAAAAAGTCTCCTCCACAGGTCCAGTATGATCATCTTATAGTGACTTAATATTAGGAAGTTCAGGTCCATTAATCACGGCAGGACAAGCCAATCAAAGGTACCAACATACTACCCCCAAGACGAACCAGTAACACAAGTAGTGCAAAATCACTTTTGCTTAAAACTAGACAAAGTTTGTGAGCACCATGTAAACGCAGAATCAGATCCATTGTGCTCTTGCATTACTAGTGATCAGCAACGACTAGGACAGCATCAATTAGATTCAATAGCACTTGCAAAAGAACTACCTAGCTTGTAAAAGAAAGGGGCAATGATTTTGATGGCCATTAACAAGTAAACTCTCAAATTTGAATGTAGACAATTAGCAAAAACAAAACAAAACAAAGTAACACCAACATTCCCCCAAATAACTAAACTGTAAAAACTCTGCGAAATCAGTTCGAATTTACAAACTCATCTTACCCCATCGCCAAGAGTGAACAAGCAGACAACTTTATGGCTCTGCAAGGACCGCCCGACTAGAAGTGCATAGACGTCAGCAATGGCCAATGAGAAGCTCCACAGAGTCTGCAACCCTGTAGCCGCAACTAGGTAGCTGATCCAAACCCAACACCAAAAACCCAGAAACACAACCCAATTTTAAATACCCACTTAAAATCAAAAGCTATATTCATTGAAATAATAACAGTGTGAAAAGTAAGACCCACCAGAAAGCGGTGACGGAAGGGAAGTCAGAGGTGGAGGCCATGACGGCGAGAGCGGCGGCGGAGAAGAGGAACTGGGAGAGGCGCAGGGCGAGGCCGGCGGGGGTGCCGGGCATGCCGGGGAGGTCCTTCATGCGGACGCGTGGCGGGTTTGGGCCAGCGGCGCCGTCTGTGGTGGGGATATCGTCAACTGGGTGAACCGACCCGTGGCTCACGTTCATTTCCACAGTAGAGTCGTCTCTTTTGTTGGGTCGAGTTCAGATTGTACCAGAGAGAATCATAGTCGTGGATTGGTTGGAACTGAAACGACAACGACGACGACGACGAGTCTGGTGGGATCTGGTCGTCGGGGGGATCGGGAGATGGACGGAGTAGTGATTTGAGACTTGTGAGACTCCTGCTGGATGAAATGTGAATTTGAAGTTTTTGCTGTTTTTACGTTGGTGTACCTTTCGTGGGAGTGGTTTTTTTTTCCCCCTTTTTCAATAATGGCTGTGTGTGGCTTCACTGGCTTCGTACCTTAATTGAGTTAATTCTTAATTATTGAAACTGTCGAAAGTCTGTGTTCTAATTCTGGCCAAAAAAAAAAAAAGTCTGTGTTCTAACAAATATCAACTTGTAAAGAGTATTGTTTATTTTTTTTGTTACAACTTGTAAAGAGTATTGTTTGTTTTTTTGTTACAACTTTTTTTGTTACAACTTGTAAACAGTATTATCATCAAAAAAAACTTGTAAAGAGTATTACTTTGGAGAAATAAAATTTACACTCTTTAAATTGTAATTTACATTTTCATTTTTTATATTTAATAATTATTCTTATATGAAGATAAAATTTAAGAGGTAGGTATATTGTCACCCCACAAACCACTTTACTCATCCCACACGTCGTTGATTTATTAAAATACCAAAATACGTTGATATAAAACTACAGCAAGAGACAATAAGTTGTTACAAATTACAAATTTTTTTCTTTTTTCTTTTTATCGTTTTGTTTTGGATGAAGAAAAATTTATAACTATAACCCAGATTTATCATATTCGGTCGTGAATATGAAGACACTAGCATTTAACCTGAAGATGAGGTAAACTGTTTGCATTTTTTTTTCTTTGTTGATGATTCGTCTATCCCTTTACTCATTATTTTCCATGTCGACTTTCTATGTAAATTCTCATAGATAACTATTGTAGCATATTTATAAACAACGGATAGATCAGTTCAAGAAACTTAAAAGTATGGAAGGCGTTACTACTAGAGATACATTTACAGACATTGCGCATCTTGATATCGACTAGTAACATTGAGTTGTTAAATTTGAGAGATTTTTCTTGTTCTTTAACTTGGATTTATACTACTTTCATGTGAATTTTTGTTCACTTGGTGATTTTACTTACCTTGAACCTTGAACAAATATGAATTTGTCAAAATATATGAAGAGAATATATGGTGAACAAAGTAGAATTGAGAAAAGAGTTTTTTAGGTATTATTAATAGGTGAACAAAGTAGACTTATAATTAAAATTATATGAGTGGGGTGTGAAGAGAATACGGGGTGAGCAAAATATTTTTGTGAGGTGGCAATAGACGCACCCAATTTAAGTCACTATGGACAAAATTCAAGTTACCAAAAAAAAAAACATGGATTGTGGATTACAATTTTGGAAGTGTGGATTTCACTTCCCTTTGCTTTATGATAGCGACTCAATTTGCTTTGATACAACGATGGCACAATGAAAATATAACTAGATATATAACACAACTACATATTCTTTTTTTCTAAAAATGCAGTTTTTCCTACTATAATAACTACGATGACACTTAGTTTCATCCTGCCACTAGGAGGATGCGTCCACTTGATCAAACAAATGGCTCGCCGCCTGTAGTCCAATTAAAGCACACAAAGTGTGCATACCGGGACCAAACCCATTTCAACCTACCAAGAAACAAAAAATTCTTAAAGCCGTAATTAGTTAAAATTAACAAGTAATAAAAACAAAACAGAAAAATAGTTTGGGCCTAGAGCCAAGACCCAAGCCCATATACTAGCTAGCAAAAAATATCCATATCGCATAAGTCATGACCACTCCATCGTGCGCAGCCGAGATGCTTCATTGCCATGCCACCACCGACAACAACGCCTCCATCTCCTAACTCCCACCCCGCTTGAACCGCCAACCCTCCCCAGCTAAGATCCAGACCACCCAGACCAGATAAACCCTCCTAATAATCACTTCAATTCCTCCACAATTTGATTCAAGATCAAAGGCATCATCTAGGTTAGCCTTAAGCCCCAGTCGATGATGGTAACCAATGCTTAGGTTGACGCTTGACACTATTCTTCTTCTTTTTTGCAACAAACGTCAATAAAATCTGTCACATCTCAACCCTTAAATTTTTAGCTTATTTACTAGCTTGGTATTAATAAGAATTTTACCGTCTCCGTCAATGAGTTATGGTTTAATTGGTCCCTAGAGGGGTTATGAGGAACGATATTTTTTCGGAGAATTATTCGTAGGAGAAAAATTTGACGACGGTAAAAATGGTAAATTTTAGCTAGTAAAAGGTAATTTTTATTAGGGTATTATTTTCGGGTGTTTATTTGGTGTAGTGTGGTATATAGGTTTGGTCGGTTGGGTGAGGCCAACCCATTCTCCTCTCTCTCTCTTCTCCTCTCCTCTCGCTCTCTCTCGAGCTCTCCCGACCCGGAAAGTTTCCGACCGCCATCCGCCGCCGTCCGGCCGAGATAGGAGGCGTGCTTGGTGTCGAATTGAAGCTTGGAGCATCCTCTACAAGTTTGGATAGGTGGCAGCCCGTGTCGCGCCGCCGTGAAGGAGAACGATCGCCGAGAAGTCACGGCTGTGTGCGGGGGCGTTCTCGCCGGAACTTCTTTTTCCGGCCACCAAAATCGGAGCTGCCGGTCTTGTCTTGAAGCTCTTCCTTCCAGCAGCAAACCCCTAAAAGGATTCATCCTAACTCGAGCTAGGTAAGGAGAATTGAAGGTTTAAAGTTTCTAGGGTTCTTCTAGGATGTTTTTGCTCGATTGACCTAGTTAGGCTTGGAATTGATGTTTGTGCTAGCTAGGAATGTTGTAGAGGGAGTTGAGAGGAAGATGCTGTTAAAATTTGGTAGGCATTGGAGGTCGCCGGAGTCGGCCTCCGGCCGCCGCCGCTGTGGGGGAGATTTTTTATGGTTTTAAATGTGGAATATTTAGGGGAGTTTATTGTTATGAATTATGGAATTTTTGGATGAGTTTTGGATAGGTTTGTGAATTTCCGAAGTTGGATAATTTTGGCGGATTAATAAGGTAGAATCCGGTCGTTGGATTAAAGTCGTATAATCTGTGGAATGGTGTAGTTTAGGCTGCTGGTTTTAGTGTTGAGGTGTAGACCGTATCGAAGTTAGGCAATGATGAGCGTAAATATGGCTCTCGGTTAATTTTGCCTATTTTGTTTAAATATTAGATTTTTAGTTGGGAAATTAATTATATATTTGTGCCAGGGTTCGAGAGAACCTCACTGGAGTGGCGATTTGGATTTCGTCGGGCTTATACCTAGAGTTGTGAGTGGACCTTTGTTTTAATTGAAAAGCATGCGATGAATTATTTTGTTGATCATTTATTTCTTTTGCTGAGATTTATTTCTTTCTTGGATATTTGGCAATTTTCCTCCTTTGGAGAGTTCTCGGAAATGAGATTTTCAGTGGATATGTTTATTGGATGTTTATGAGGATAGTATGTATATATAAATGCTAGCTAGCCATACGTGCTTGGTCCGTCATAATGAGGTAAAATGTCATTATGGTGTGACGTGAGTGTTAGACACTAGCGTCATAGCCCTATATGAAAACTACTTTTTTTTCTGGTTTATTTAGGTTTTCATATAAGGAGTCCACACGTATATAAATACACCGTCCTCTTCGGTCATAATGAGGAAAAATACCATTATGGCGCAACGTGAGCGTTAGACGCCAGCATTGTAGCCTTGTATGAATTTCTATTTTTCTAAATTGTTTCTAGGATTCATACAAGGAGTCTGATGAGTGTAAATACATACGAATGTATGATTATATAATTTAGCCTGAGAGGCTCCATTTTATTTGAGTTGGTGACTAGCCGGAGCTAGTCGTGATATTGCCAGTTTATGAGTTGAGCGCTTTTGAGCTGCCGCATGCAGTATATTTTCTTTGGAAATTAAAAATAGGAATGCATAAATATTTTTATAATTTATTTTTGTCCACTCACTCTAACGTTTTCAAATGTTTTCCCCTGGACCTTTCGTTTTAAAAATGCCCAGCTTACAGGTTAGCTTAGTTGAGGTCGGGCGTACATGGAGATGAGAGGCATAGTCATCATATAGTTTTCGCTTGTTAATTTATTTTGTTTCATTTCTTCCTATTAGAGTTGCTCTGAACCTATAAAGGGTTGGATATGAGATTTGTTTAGATTAGTAATTAATTTGGGTGGTGTTGTGATTTGGGGAGCACGAAGGCTCTAGGAGTTTAAGGTTGGACTTAAATTTTTAAAAGTGTTTGCAGGTTTTATTAGGAAGGGTTGTCCATTTTCAAAGGAGGTTATGCCGAATTTTCGGGTTTACTGCGGGTTTCAGGGTAGCCTGACAAAATATGCTATCGAAGTGGGTCCTCGCAGGATTTACTTCGGGTTTCAAGGTAAAATTTGGGGTGGGTCCTGACAAAATCACTTACTATCGGATCTAGTAAACAAGATAGCTATGAGATGACACCTTATTCTCCCATAGACGTTGGTTCCTTCCTTTCCACCCTGACCATAGAGTGACCAATTAAAGAGCAAATACCTCTTGTGTAAGGTGCTACGTACACTACCAGGACAAGCACTTTAGCCGATGAAAATTTTTCGTCGGCATGTCAGCTTAATTCGTCGGCTAAGATCTTAGCCGACGACCTTTCGTCGGCTAAGATTTCGTCGGGAAAAGCTCGTCTGTGGTGACTTTAGCCGACGACACACGTATAAGTCGTCGGCTAAAGTCTGGACTATAGCCGACGACATTTTTGTCGTCGGTTATCTGCCAAACTTTAGCCGACGAATATTTTAAAATATTCGTCG
>NC_020492.1:30132674-30143872 GCF_000184155.1 Fragaria vesca subsp. vesca | reverse complement strand
TATATATATATATATACATCAAACGTATACTCAAAATCTATCAATTTAATCACACTCAAAATCGATCAATAACTCAAATAAAACTCAAAATCAACATATATACACATGTACGTACCTATATATAGCTCCACTTCTTAATAATGGACAGATTTCAACAACACCCAAACTTTTTCTCCCGTTTTTTCTTCTTCCGTTTTCTTTTCTCAGATGAGCTGCTGTCCAGATCTGCGAATATAAAGAACTTTAGCCGACGAAAATATAATTTAGCCAACGAAGGAAAATTTTAGCCGACGAAAATTTGTTTCGTCGGCCTGTTTTTTTTTCGTCGGCTAAAGTCTTTCTTCTGGTAGTGTACCACAAGCCATCAACCAATCCATAATCAACGTCGGTTGAACAACAAGTTGGAAAACTCCTCTTAATTTCGGGAAGGATTTAACCATGTCTCTAATGAAACAACAAAATATGCTCAATTGATTTATTGTCAACATTGCAAAAATAGCAACCATCCACAAGAAATACTCGTTTAGATCTACGCATTGAAATAGTTGAAAGAATAGAAGAACACACCTTCTAAATATGCACTTTAATTTTACCTGGTCAATTAGAAAACCAAATTTGTTCCCAAAATCTGGCAGTTGACTCATCGGCAAAGGAAGATTGTTGAGAGTGAAGCAATTGTCTTACAAGGTGATAAGCCAACTTAGTAGAAAAATGACTTTCATCACAAATTCATTCAGCCAAAAAAGTTTGTCTGGGAAGGTACTATGTCAAAAAGGAATACTAAGAATTAAGTCCATATTTGTTGCCACAAAATGTTCAACCAACAAGGTTTTATTCCATGATCAGTCATTTGAAATAAAATCAGTACCTTGGGGACACTGATTGCTCAACCAACCGATAGGTCGAAAATCTCTAGATCAGGGTAGCCTGGGATCCCGGCCCAAGCATGGACATATTTACCATCCCCTATCTGCCAGTGTGTACCGTTGACTAGTAAATCATTTGCCTACAAAATGCTCTTCCAATAGGCTGAGGGAGTTGTAGGCTGAGATGCGGTCTAAAAGTCATTTTATGGGTAATATCGAGCTTTATACAATCTGCCAATAAGAGAGTCAGGTGATCAAACCAATCTCCACCCTTGTTTTGAAAGCAAAACCAATTTACGAGCATACAGATCCCGAAAACCTTTAACACCATCTTCCTTAGGCCTGCATAGTTTCTCCCAATTTATCTAACAAATTTTTCGTTCATTAGGTTTGCTTCCCCACCAAAACTTAGCAAACATTTGATAGAGAGAATTACAGAGGCATTTCGGATGAACAAAGCTGCTAGAAATCATGGTTTATTGAAAATAAATTGCATAAAAGGTAAAGGAAGCAAGAAACTCTTAGAGGCTACATTGTGAATTTAATTAATTGAGGAAAATGAGGTTACAACAAATATATATAGGTCTATATAGGGCTAGATATGAAAATGACAAGAGTGTCTTTATATAAACCTAACACTTATTTCACTCTTAACACCCCCACCCCCCTACCATATGCTACTCTAGCATAATGGTTGAAACAATTTCACACATATAACCAAAATTACAAGATAACATCCCATTCAATCCTAACATCTATGTAGCTTTATGAGGCAACTCTTAAATTAATTGGATATGACTGATGGACGCAACATAGCTTTGAGGGAGCAGAATTTGTATAGCTTTTCATCATGAAACTAAAAAATTGCATATTTGCTGAAATTGCTGAAAACTGAAAATTTGCATATATAGCTGAAAAATAACATAAGACTACTCTTAAGCCAAGGCTGCTCTCAAGCCAACATACTCCTGGAACAATATTTTGGCATCAATACTTGTATTTCCAAAAGTCATCATAGCCCAAGTGTCCATCAATATCTTCTATTCTCAACTCCTATAGTATTTTGTTGACAAAATCTACCAACACTGATATTCAATTCTTATATTTTTTTTTCTCAAACATCTCTAATCAAGGCAGCAAATAGCAAATATGAAGAGCAATATCAACATAAACCATCCATCAACAACACAACAACATTAGCAGAGAATCCTATAACAACTTCACCAAATTTAGACATGAACTACACACTATAACCACATAACCCATCCATAATCTAACTATCATACCAATCTCACCAGTCCAAAAAGAAAAAGAAAATTTTGCAATCTTAAACTTCAATTTTAGACTTTGATATAAATAAGGAAAATGGAAAACTGATGAGAATAGGACAACAAAAACGAGATTAGAGAAGAATTATATGATTCGAGTAGTAGGAATGCCAATATGGAAAGAGGTTACCAAATATTCTAAAGATACTAATGCAGACTGAGGTGAGAAGCAAAAGACCCAGTCTTCGTTGTTCCCCCAAAATCTCTTGATACCAATTTCCCATGTCAAATTTCTGACCAAGAAGCCTGATTGAAGATGATGAGTGCACCGTTGAGCAGAGTCCAGATCCAGAGTATGACTAATGAAATTGCGCCCAACATTGAAGAATGTGTCTGGAAAGAATTACAATGAAGCATTCTAGAGGAGGAAATTGAAAGTGGAGCGAGGGTTTTGAAATTAGGGGAATTCGAAATAAAACCTACTAAACGGAGATGTGGAACCGAAAGAAAAGATATTCAAAAACCCATGGCCACAAGAACGTAACCAAGGCTCTGATATCATGCTAGAAATCATGATTTATTGAAAGTAAATTGCATAAAAGGTAAAGGAAGCAAGAAACTCTTGGAGGCTACATTGTGAATTTAATTGATTAAGGAAAATGAGGTTACAACAAGTATATATAGGTCTACATAGGGCTAAATATGAGAATGATAAGAGTGCCTTTATATAAACCTTACATCTATTTCACTCTTAACAAAAGCAACTCATAGGTCTATGAAGGATCGGAAGAGCTAGCTTGTGCTACCACTCGGATCAAAATGTGTTTGTCAGAACCACTTGAGAGCTAGCTTTCCTTGCCAACCCTCTAATTTCTTATTCAACTACTCTTTAATGTAGCCAAAGGCTTTAGTCTTAGTTCTTCCCACAACTGTCGGTAGCCATGATATATATTTGTCATGTTTATCAACAATACCCACAGCCAAAATTGTTGATATAGATTGTTAGCGGTCCGCAAAAACTCCCCTACTGAGAACTATGTCTCTCTGGCCAAAGTTAACTTGTTGACCTGCCAAGACCGAAAGCAGCCTCACAACCTGCCAAGATCGAATGTATATAAACACATTTTTCAACAGAAACTTTGTCGAACAATTAACTATCATTAGCAAAAGGAAGGTGGTTAGTGACCGAAACACCATCACAGATCTGAACACCCTGCAACAGACCATATGAAGCTTTCTTCTCTAACAAAGCTGAAAATACCTCAGCACAAAAGTATTTTGTACTCCTAACCACAATTATTTCTTGTGATATGTATAACCATTATGGATGACTCTTTTTTATTCGATCAGCAATTCGTAAGTATAAAAATTAGATTTTTATGAGTCGAACTTATGGCTTCTCATTTACAATGAAAGACTAATGGTTACAAGCTAAATAGTTCATGGGAAATCAGGCTAACTTAAGTGCCTCATGTGAAAAACAATAGAGAAAATTGTATTAGCAGTTTCCACCACATGTTAGTACTTAGTACTAATAAAAATGTGATGGACAAATCAACGTGTCATATCCAATTCAATAATGATATTATTTATCAATAAAATTGTAGATTGTACGTGTCAATTCCAATAAAAACTTGACAAATGTCTAACGGTTAGAAATAAAGAAATCTATCATTGAATAAGACGTGTTATTTTCAACCACGAAAATGCCACATATGAAGATAAAGATTGAGTAAATCGGTATATAATGTTATCTAGGTCTCACATGTATGTTCAAGCTTTTGCATTGCAATTCTTAGAGTTATAAAACCACTCTTGCTGCTTTGACTTCCATGGTCCGAATTATTTCTCTTGATATCTTATCTTTCATGATCGGATTAATGATTTACCAGACAAGAATCAACATTTTTGTAAGTATAAGTTCTTTGAACATTATTTTCTCACTTTTCTTCGATAATCTGATTTGAATGTTAACAAATCACCTAAAATAATTCATGACACTCGTACTTAAATGACATATAAGTTCTTGATTCATTTCCTATCTCATCATATTTGAACTTGTACGAAGACATGAAATTATTTGATATTATTAACCTGGGAAACGGATATAAGAAACACAAAATAGAATTACAATAGAGTTGTTGCATTTTTTTACACATGTACCTGTAACGTTTGTTGGACAGATTCAAAATTCATATCACAAATTAGATAAAATTTGTGTAAAGTTGCAGATTTAAATATCCAGATTTCGAGAGTTGCCTAAGCAAATATGGTCTAATAATAAGGAAATCTTATAGTATGTGGATCTAGAATATATGGTTACACCGTTACTTTAGCCAGCGTTGTCATATCCCGACTCTTAGAAATTTTTACCCTAATTACTTGCATGGTGTTAATAAGAGTTTTACCGTCTTCATTAATGGATTTATAGTTTCAAAGGTCCCTAGAGTTATTGTTGTAAGTTGATTAATTCGGGAAAACTTTTACGTTGGAGAAATTGTTGAAGGCGGTAAAAAGGTAAATTTTAGATAGTAAAAAGGTAAATTTTAGATAGTAAAAAGGCAAAAGGTAAATTGTTGTTGGTGTTGGGTTGGGAAACTTGAGAGAGAAGGCCCAAAACTCTCTTCTCTCTCTCTCTCTCTCTCTCTCTCTCTCTCTCTCTCTCTCTCTCCTCTCCCCCGAGTCTCCCTTTGCCGGAAAACCGTCCGCCAGCGGCAATCCGGGTGTCAAAAGAAAGCCTAGATGATTTCCTTCTGATCTAGGTTGGTGGAGACCTCCCTAGCACCGTCGTGAGGGAGAAATCCCGTCGGGAAGTCCGACTGTGCAGTGGTGATGATTTGCCGGAATCTTCTTTCTCCGGCCACCAATTCGAGAACTTCTTATATGGTTTTGAAGCTCTTCACTCGTGTATCAATACCTTAGAAGGAATCAATCGATTTCGGTGTAGGTGAGGAGAATCGATGAGTTGAAATTCGAGGGTTCAAGTTAATGTTTTGGTTCGATTACCCTATCTAGGTTTGGAATTGGTGTTTGTGTTAGTTAAGGAAGTTATTGTGCATGTTGAGAGGAAGATTGTGTCAAATTTTGGTGAGCATTGGAGGTGGTCGGAGTTAGGCTACCATCGCTGGTGCCGGCGGAGCAAACAACGGCATCGCCATCCGCCATGTTGAAGGGTTTTTTTGAGTTTTAAAGTTGGTTTTGAAGGGAGAAGTTTATTAATGTTAAGGTTGTGAGTATTGGAGGAGTTTTTGATTAAGTTTGGAATTAATCATAGATAGGTTAACTTGTCGGTTATAGGTGAGAAACCGGTTGTTGGAGGAGCTTTGGAATTAGCTTAAATCCATCAAAATATATTGTCAAGGATTTTGTACAGGTCTGGCCTGAACCGTTTTAGAATTTCAGGAAGTGGGCTAGGGAGAGCAATTTAGGCTCACATTCATATTTGTTAATTTTATGATTTTAAATTGGGATTGGAACTTATTAGTATCCTTTGAACAGGACGTGAGGAGGCTCGAGCTGATGAGACCTCGGAACGACGTCAGCCTTAGGCCGCTAAATCAGTGAGTGGACGTTTGTTTTAAATTAAATGCATGCAATGGGTACTTATTTAATGATTGGGTTTAATTTATTGAATCTTAATTTATGGAATAAATTTCCTTTTATGAATGGTTTCTGCGAAGTATTTTCGGAAGTGAATATTCATATTTTATTTGTTAATTTCGCTATTTGGAAAGTTACCGAAAATAAGATTTTCGGTGGAGTCATATATTTATTGCTTTCTTTTACAATTGACAATTTTCATTATTTTGGAGAGTTACCGAAAATGAGATTTTCAGTAGATATGTATATCGATATTTATGAGGATAGTATGTATATAAATGCTACCTAGCCATATGTGCTTTTCCGCCATAATGATGTAGCGTTTGAAATTCCATTATGGTGTGACGTGAGCGTGAGACGCAAGCGTCGTAGCCCTATATGAAAGTAGTAATTCATATAGGGGATATGCACATATATACACCGTCTTTTCCGCCATAATGATGTAGCGTTTGAATTCTCATTATGGTGTGACGTGAGCGTGGAACGTAAGCGTTGTAGCATTGTATGAATTTCTATCTTTCATATGAATAAGAATTCATACAAGGAGTATGACGTGTGTAAATACATACATATATACTATAGCCTGAGAGACTATATTATAAAGTTTTAGAGACTAGCGGGGCCAGTCACGTATTTGCCAGTTTATGAGTTAAAAGCTTTTGAGCTTGTCGCCTGCAGCATAGCTTTTCTTTGGAAATTAATTTGGGAAAATATAAAGACTTTTATAATTATTTGTTTCTTTTAAACTTTATTTTTGTCCACTCACTCTAACGTTTTAAATGCTTCTCCCTTGGGCCCTTCGATTTTAAATGCCTAGTTTGCAGGTTAGCATAGTTGAGGTCAGGCGTACATGAAGTTGAGGCATAGTCCATCATAGAGCTTCCGCTTATATATATATATATATATATATATATTTATCTTTCCTTCACAGTTAGAATTGCTCTGAACCTATAAATTGTTGGTTATGAGATTTTTATTAGATTAGTAATTATAAATTACGAGGTGTTGTGAATTGTGGGGAGCATGAAGGCTCCAGGAGTATAAGGTTGGATTTGGATTTTTAGAAGGGTTTGCAGGCGTTTTATAAGGAATGGTTGTCCATTTTAAGAGAGGTTATGCCGAATTTTCAGTAAATTTTCAGTAAATTTTCCTTAGAGGTGGTCCCTGTAGAATTTACTTTGGGTTTCAAGGTGAAATTCGGGGTGGGTCTTGACAAGAGTTGTATATATATCAAATCATAAATCACCACAGATTTTATGACGACCAAGTGAATGTACATGCATACACGTACATGAATAATTATATACCTCTTATAGAATCCATATTGCCCCCATCATAACCCTCAACATACCTTTATTAACCTCAATAAGACCCTTATTGCCCCGAATATAACCCCAATATACCTCTTTTCCCTATTTGTTATGGGTCTTTTTCTCCACATATGTACAGTATCTAGCTGCAAAGGGTGTTGAGATAATGTTATTAACACACCTCTTGTTGCTATTACCACACCTCATCTATTTTCCTATCCACACATTTCATTTTTATTTATAAGTTTGCCACTTAAATTTGTTTCATGATTGGCTCTTATCATAGATGGGATGTGTTAATAACAAAAATGGGTTATTAATAGCACCACCCAGCTGCAAATTTGTTAATTACTCATTCGTACGTGGATCTTAAGTCTTGTGATATGACCATTATCAATAAAATACTTTCATCTTCTTCAAAAGAAAAGAAGAAGAGTAAAATTGCACAATGCATTCCTCATTTCTCTTATCTAACAAGATAAATGCGCGGTTGATGATAAATGATTACAGTGGTTAATATTGCATTAGGCTGACAAATAATGACAGCGATAAGTGCGATGTTAAGTGCATCCATAAGAGTGATAAGACCGACAATTATTGCTGCCATGAAATCCGTCATTTATACAACAATTAATTGGTAACCGTTGTAGCAATTAGTACGACTATAAGTACGAACTTGATTGCATACATAAAGTGGGGTTGTGGTTACACTTGTAAATAAGGCTTAAATGCGGTACTGACTGCGACATAAATAGGACTTGAGGTTCACACCTATATGCCGGCGGGGGGGGGGGGGGGGGGGGAACGAACTCAGGTAAAACATCTCATTCTGATTCTTGCTACTCCACTCGTTTATGATAAACACTAACATAGGCGTCAGAGGGTCTTTTGCAGGTACCCCGGCCCCAACCGGTCCAAGGCTTCTCAATCTGTGACAACTCCCGCTATAGATTGTATTTGTTGGTGAGTCAACCTCGTCTATGAAAGTTTTCTATACCAAGGCGTTGTTTGTGGGCTGGAGTTTGTCCTGGATAGTTCTCGTTTATGAGGTTAGGACTACGAGATGGTAGGGATCCTTCGTAAAGCGGAGTAAACTTTGTGGGGGACTTGAACCTTCACCCTGACGACGAAGCGCAATGGATGCGACAAGAGTTAGGGTAACTCAACAAGAAAAAGCAAGATTGAGAAAATCATCGAAGAAGGAAGCTTGAGCGCATCCTACAAGTAGATAGTGACTCTTCAGACAATGAAAACAATAACACAACAAATGCGGACGTGATCATAAGGGCAAATGACGTTGGTGAAGGCACAAGTCGTCCAAAGAGGGTGCGCGAGGTATTGCAGGAGAGGATGGAGAAGATGATTGACGAGTGTAAGCGGGTACTGGCGGCAGAGATTGCGAGAGATGTTGGCAACTATTCACCAGGAATATCCTTAATGTGCTCAAACCTCGAGGGTTCACCATGCTTATGTTCCAAAAATATGACGGAACCACTGACCCCGTCGACCACATCAAAGCATACAAACAACAACTGTCCTTTGAAACAACCAACAAAAAGTTGATGTGCAAGCTCTTCCCCTCGAGTGTGATCGGGCCCGCGTTCACTTGGTTTCAGGATATGAAGCCCCATTCGATTCCAGATTTTGACACGCTAAGCCGAGCCTTTATATCTCAATACTTCTATAGTCGTAAGAAGAAAAAAGATATTGAAACTTGTTCAGCACTAAGCAAACATTGGGATAAATTATTGGACACTTCTTTGAGCGGTTCAAGGGGTAAATGCGGCACTTCTTCGAACCCGAGATTGAAACCCGGTCCAACTTCCATTCTAGGTCGACCCATTCGCCACAGATCTGATCCTCGATCCCGAACCATTGTCGACAACTCGGAAAACCTCTCCAACTACCAACCCGGCCAAGAAGATCTGATCTTCCACTTGCTAGTCGCCATGAACTCCCTAATCCTCTAGCTTACATGCAACTTCATACCCCTGTTGAGTTGACAAAAGCCTGTCCGATACTGGCAAGCCTCTTCTCCAGTAGCTGAACATGGAGAGAAAACGCTCTTTTTCCGCCTTTCGTGTTCAATTTAGCCTCTTAAATTATGAATTAGTACTAAGTAAAGTTACTTTCTAAGTGCTCTAAAAATATTTTTCATGTGCTTATGGACCTCAGAGAGACAAAAACGTTTAGGATAAATAGTTGTGATACTTGTACTTTACCTCTAAAACAGTTTTGTCCCTTGGTTTTTAAACTTAATGGATATATCCCAAATATCTCATTGTTCAACACTTTTGTCGATTCTATTAAATAACTGTCAATAAATTCTATTAGTTACTAAAATGATTAAAATTAATCTAGTTCAAATCAAGTTTTTATATATGTGTGTGTATTGTTTCAGAGGATTCTATTTCCTTATGTATCATTGCTCAGCCTATGTGTCACACCCTTAAACCCAACGTCAGTGGATTACAAATACTTAACGTCGAATTTGAGGCATAAGGTAGAAAAGTAAAATAAAATAAAACAAACTGAAATATATTCCCAGAAATCAACAAAATAAAATGTTTTTTAATAACAAAATCAATTATAAAGACAAAGTAAGCCTCGTGATCCATCTCACTTCTAATCTTTCGTAATCCTTATCAACTTTCGTATACGTCAGCTAAACGTTACAGTTAGTTTTCTCGAAAAACGTGTCGTACCACATACACTCTTGAACAAGAATCTATAAGGGTGAGCTTACGCTCAGTTGGACCAAACCTCTTATAGTTTAACTATAACACAAACAAATTATCCATCATTATTTTATAAATAGCAACAATTCAAAGCAAATATGGACACAAACTTACTCTACTCAATTATTGGCTAATTAGTCCATATATCAAAGACAAGAGAGCCTACATGTCCCATATCGTGTATTTTACCAACCGGAGGTGAATCTAAATCTAACAACCAATAATATTTAAATGTCAGTGCCTCTTTTGTTAGTCGTCTTATTATACTCATGGTTTTCCGATCCACAACCTGATAAGATCGTTTTATCGACGTTTGTCGTTGAAGGGGCATTTTTTCCTATTTTTGTGCATGAGTGGGCTAATTATAGATCTATGGATGCCTATGAGAAAACTCAACTACACAAAATGTGTCTTTTCTCTATATCTCATTCTCACCTCTCCAGAATCGCCACTCTCACTATTCTCACAATACCTCACAATGTATTACACATCTTAATTGAATATCAATGCTCGTACTTTTACATCCAACACATTTTTTTTTTCTGGAAAATGATAAGATCAATGATATAAGTCACCAAGCACACATACTTTTATCTAAAACGATAACATTCAAGAGTTAATCAGTTAATGACACACAATTCATCGATTTCAATTATAACTCTATTTATCAATTTATCAAAAGGGAACCCCCGAGAGACCTTACCTAGAATCCGAGCTTTCGTCCTAACACTAATCAAGTTAGTAACTCAACGACATGCATTATGAAATCTTTATCCTTCTGCTCGTGGAATTGCAAGCATGTGTTCAATTCTTTTTATCGATTCCTTATTTCGAGAAAGTCTGCAAATTGCTTCAAATTAACTCAATCAAATCCAGAAATTACCTAAGGACACCCAAAATCCTTAACAACCAAATCTTCATCTAGAGTGACCTTTCATGCCATTTCACAGTTTCTTCAAAATGAATAATCGATCACTTTTGATAATTGATAGGTGCATAAAATGCGACATTCTTAATATGTTATTACCTCCATTTGTACTTTGATTATCTCTTATTGTCGTAGAATAGAGTCATAATGTAGAGTCGGAAGTTTTTGGTAGAGTTGTGCGTAAAACGTGTTAAACATAGAGGAATGATGTAGAAAATTGTCAAAAGCTGATTTGTGGAGCCTTAGAGATGTTCTTATGATTCTGTAAAGCTTTTACATTGTCACAAATTGATTTAACTTCTCTGATACTTAGGTGATATGTAGAAGAGTTATGGGAGAAAGAATCAGGAGAATTGAAGTTATGCTTGAATCATTGCCGAGAGAAGTGTTCCTGATGGACCTAGGGAAGCAAAGCAGCTGATCCACGAAGCCTAGTCCATGAAAGGAGAGGTCCAAACCAAGTCCAATATGGAGAAGAAGATCTAAAT
>NC_020492.1:30124221-30132456 GCF_000184155.1 Fragaria vesca subsp. vesca | reverse complement strand
AGTGTGATCTTCTCATGGCTTCTTGTATTATTTTCTGTATGGTTTCGAACTCTATTGTAATATACTTTTCGATTTTGGTTTTATTTATCAAACATGGTTTTTGGATTTCTTTGTGATCTTTGATTGTTCTATGTTTTGATTTATAACTTCTTGAATATATGATGATTTCGTGATTTAGGTTTTGGGGCAGTAGCATGTTCTTATGTGTTTTTGATTTCTAATTGATTAATTGTCATGAATTCGTGCATCTAAATCAATCCTTAAGGTTGCCTCGGCCATGGTTGTCCTTAAGGTGCGGTTTCATCTACCATAATAATTTTGGATTGATTCATACTTAAAGTTGTCTTGGTCTCTGTTATTAACTTAGAGCGGATATAATTCTGATACTTTGCATGCTAATAGGATGAGTGACGCCATGCCTTAGATCATGTTTCCGATTGACTCGTGTGCTAAAGTGTTTTCTTGTTTAATCTCTACGCAACATGTCTTTAAATGAGTTAGCATTCATGTTTAGGATCAAGCGCAAAGATGGTTCTAAATACTTGAGGAGTCTTAACAATTAGATAACCGCAAAGGCTCTAATTAGAATCAGAATTGGTTAGAGTCTAGGATAATTTGAACGTTGCTGCCCGGCCTTGCATGAAGTTGTTATGTGTTCTTGATGGTTTTTCGTGTTATGTGTTGCATGAGTATGTTGATCACTTGTATATAATAATCTTAGGTTTAATTTTCAGTAGGTGATTTGTTAGAATTAATCAATCTTAAACCCCCAATATTTCGATGTATATATGTGAATACTTGTTTATAAGTTGTTTGGTTTCTCTTCTTTCGATCGCCCTTTGGTTTCCCCGGCTAGAACGATCCCTACTTGTCCATATTACTACGATTGCAGGGTAATTAAATTGAAGTTGTTTGACCCCGGTTACGCGACACGTCAATAATCCAACCCAATATATCTCTTCCAACTTCCACAACATCAACCTAGCATTTCCAGATCATCTAAACATCAAACTTGAATGAATATGTACTATTACCTTACTCCCCGAGCAACCACATTGATCATCAATCACTCAACTCCTCCATTTATTCAAACATCTCAAGACTTCGACAAAAAAAATATATCTCAAGACACCCACACATGTTCAACTTATTAACGAAAGCCAAGAAACACTCTGACAATCACCGCCGCCATCATTCAGACGACCGGCAATGCCCGTCGTCTGATTACTTTTTTGCGTGTCGTCTATCGAGCTGCCATCTGATAAGCATTCTGTTGACAGACATAATCTGTCGTCTGAGAAAAGTTATACGACATACTGTATGTCATCTATATGAATCCAAGTTTGTAACACAAAAAATGAATTTGTCGTTAGAAAACGTTACAACGACAGTTCTCTGTCGTTGAAAGAAGAATTAATCAGCAAATAATTTCATCCGTCTGTCGTCTCAAATTTATTCTAACGTCACTTATATGACGTTGGAATAGCTTTTTTATCTATCCTCTTAATTTATCCGTCATCTGTATTCTAGTACTACTATGCTTTTCTGTCGTTACAATAGTTTAAAACCTCAAAACTCAAACGACATACACTGTTGTCTTCTTTTACTTTAAGACGACATATAAAAGTCATTTGAAAGATGTAAGACGTCAAAGTTCATGGGACATCTGTTGTCTGATTTTGATTTGGAGGTCACCAAAGCATTTGCATAAACTAATTTAGAAATCTAAATTCATTCTCATTGCCAAAACCAACAATATTTACAAAGAGTTATTTGTCCTAAGTAGACATATAAGCTATAACACCAATAAGTTATTACTCTAAAATGACCTACAATATATATTTGCAAGTTCAAAGTCCCTTATTTCCTTGACCAATGCTATAACACCTACTAGACATTCCGCGGTTGGACTAATTAGTTGAGTTCCTTCTTTGCTGAAAGATATTGTCCTAGCAGAAGGCTTCAACCACCAAGGATCCCAAGGCTTAATTATCTTGCTCAATTCCCCATATGCAACAGCTCTTACGAATAGTTTCTTTTCTTCTGCATATAGAACCAATAAGGCAATGTAATTTCACTAATAACTGAAATTTCGATCAAAGCAATAAAGAAGTCAATTCTAAATGATACTAGATTTCTTATGACTAAGATTTACATTATTGAAGTCTGATCAATTCTTGATCAAGGCAACTCCAACAGGTTATTTCTAATAAGGTAAGATAGCCTCATTATTTCTAATGAGGTAACACCATCCTTCACACTGACCAATGAATTAGCTAATGAGGTAACACCATCCTTCATTTAGCACTCAAAGAAAAGATGAGCAAATGAATTAGATAGAAAGAGACATATACAAAATTTCTAGTTAACTTACTGAACAGAAGAGATACAATTCAGACACTTCTTCCTCACTTATATCTCTCAACTTAACTTTTCCATGTTCAGCCTTTCCATTTGTCATAAGTCCATTATGAACAATGGATTGCCCAGAAGGTCAAGAAAAACTCAACTACCTCTTCATCCCAGAAATCAATCATTCATTACCAATGAAACAATTCAATAAAACACCCTTAACTTAGACAAGCACAAAAATGTGCACCTTGTTTTGGGTTAAAGCCCAACACTACATACTTATATAATTATATTCCTACTGAATCCCATTGCTTAATAAAATGGATCCTTATTAGATCATTCCTGCCAGATTAAACAATTTAAATATGGAAAAGAATACAAGAACCATTCGTTGTTAGTAAACAAAGAAACCCATTTGAAAGTTCAAATCTTTACCTCAATCTTTTGTCAGAGAACACGTGAAAACCATTTTGTGGGCTTCCTTTAGCTTCTTCTTCCTCCTCCTTTATGTCGATAGATTCAGCTTCACTTAAATTCTGTGAGGTATAATCACCATCTTCATCAATCTTTTCGGTTGGTAGCGGAGAGCAGTTTCATACTATGCGATTTGAATTCCTGTAAAAAAAATAAAATAGTAAATTGGAGAAAAGATTCGTGTTTTGAGGGTACGAGCATCAATCACCAAACCCTAAATCAGGCAAATCCCCAATTACAAATTTGGACCATGTATAATCACCACACAGGCACATACAAACATTAACTAGAAATAGATTGTCAAGCAAGCCAGCTTTGTCATCAGGTAGGTATGCATTAGGAATTCATTTCCTCTTAAAATGCAACCACTAGTCAAAGCAGTGCTATATACACATACAGAGAGTTGTATTCTTATATTAGCCAATATTACTATTCCTTCTTACTTATTGTTGATGGTTTTAGAATTTAGATTTACCTTTCCATGCATTCCCTTGATAGCCTTTGAGATTCCTCCTCAGTTTCGTATCGGAGGAACGCAAATCCTCTTGGCCTATTTGCTATCCTATCCATCACCAGATTGACCACAACATTTAAGAGAAATTTTTCTCAAGAGCATAAGAACCCCAATACTTGACTCCTGTAGAACAACTTACAACAGTAGACCCTTATAAGCAACACAACTGAACTAATATAAAGGAACACATTGGCTCTTCTCACTTTCTACAAGTTGTCCAAAATTTTGGAAAGCATTTCGCAAACTTTCTTCAGTGGTACGAAACGAAAGCCCTGCATCAAAAAGCACACCAACCAATAGCGTCATAGTTTGTCACAATCTTGGGTTAACTTTTCTGATCAAACACAAGTGAATGCTGGCTAAACCCTCAGCCCAAATGCAGAAATTGTCCATCAATGCCTATAAACCAACTCAAGTATGGTGCTTTCCATACATATAAAATCGTACAAAGCTTCATCTTTAGGGGTTACTTTGCTGAACCAACAAGACTAAAGTTGCAATTCATTTCATTATATAAACACTAAACAACCACTCAATCATACATATTACCAACACAAATTTCAATCTTTTTAAGAAAAAAGAAGAAGAAGAAAGCTCACCACTAACGTAGAGCTTGGTCTTCGGAGAAAACGAAGCAGACAAAGAAGAAGAACTCGCCAATGGTACAAAGCTCACCACTTGACGTGGTAAAGAATTTGACAGAATCTTACTGAGAGGGAGATTGATGAAAGGTATCTGAGCCTCTTTTAGGTATGGATATGAACATCAACAAACCCTAAATCAGGCAAAATCCCCAATCCAACAAAACTCTATATCAACCAAGCAAAACCCTAATCCAACAACACCCTAAATCAACCCAGCGAAACCCCAATCCAACAAAACCCTAAATCAACTTCGATACAAAATTTCGCAAAAAGGAACTTAGACAAAGATAAAAAAGAAGAGACAATTACCAATTCGCATCCCTAATTCGCAAAACCTAACAAAACTAAATCAAATTTCAAAAGGAAGATTTCGAAATTAAGAAAACTGGATTTCTGATAAAACCCCTAAAACCAAAATACGAATCTAATAGATTCTCCAAATCGAGTCATAGTGGATCAAAAGGCTTACCAACAATACACAATTGGTTTGTATAGACTGATGAAGTCGACGAAATTGCAATTTTAGATCCAACACAAACACGATTGAGATGAGGATGAGATTCTTTTGTGTTTGTTGAAGAGAGATGGGGGATGAGGATCTTCTACATTCTCAGTTTTGGTTTGAAGGGTTGAGGCGCTGGGATTTTAATTCGCTTGAGGGAGAGATCTAGAGGAGAGAATTTGGTTTGTGAGGAAGAGAGGTTTCAGTTTGTGTTGAGAATGAGAGAATTGAGAACTTAAACAATTTTTCGGGGAGAGAGAAAGTCTATCAAGTGTCCAAACAACGCCGTTGTGTCAAAAAAAAAGTTACGTCAATTGAAGAGACGACAGAAGAGTGTCATCTTAAAACGAACAATCTTATTACTCATTTTGGCTTGTTTTTAAGACGACAGATGATTGTTGTATAATGAACACGCTAAGTTTAACTGACTGCGCGTTGCAATATTCAGACGACAAATATTTAAATGTCTGTCGTAAAAATTTATCAGACGACAGTAAAAATGACTTATGTCATCTGATCCTTGTCGCCTGATTGCAAAATTGGCGTAGTGACACGATAACTCACGGTGGCCATCAACTGCAAAAAAACCCAACTTCTTCCAACCTCAACCCAACTCTGCACACATAGTTTGACAACTTCAACGATTTCAGGAAGCATACTAATTTTCAATTCATACTCTTGAGCAAGAACTAAATCAAGGACGGACTGAGGAGGCCAGCATCACCACCACACATGGTGGTTGACGTCTTCCTAAATCCCAATTTCTTCAAAATTCGACCAAACTTAAAATCAATTACACAGAGAGGTAAAGCTGGACAAATGGACCAACTTCCCTACCTGAATCAAAACTAAAGCTCGTTGGAAAACACCTAACCCTTGCTGGAAACTCTTAAGCTTTAGAGGCTCGATTCTCCCATGAACAAACAAATACCATGAAAAGATTATTGACATCGAGATGAAGCTTTCCACACTGGTGAGAGGCGTCAACTTGGCTGGAATCTGAAGTTGGTCGTCGAACTCATAAAAGTTCCCATTTACGATTCTCCGAACCTTCTCTCACAAAACTAAGACCACAGGACGAGATAAAGACGATGCAGAATCCACCTACCAATCTCCATGTCGTTGCCTGATCAAGAAGAGGTAGCCGGGTCAACTTGCTACTGCTATTCGGGTCGCGCTGACTCGGTCTGGGTTTGAAACTGATCCACTCCTTATACATATAGAAAATGACGGCTGAGATCAAACAGTTATTTGAATCAATGGCCTACACCCACTTCATAATTTCTATTTTCAATTTTTAGAATTAAATTCAATTTACCTCGTTGTGGTTTAGAAGTGAATTCATGTTAGTCCCTAAACTTTCAATTTCATCAGATTACCCCCCCCCCCCCTCGAGTTCTTTTTTTTTTTCTAGTAATTTAGCTTATCAACCCCTAAAACGTCATGATAGGTCATCAAATTTCAACGTCCCTATTGGACGGAGCATGCGTAATAGGAGACGGCAGATAGAAAAACAAGAGCTCAGGGGGTAATCTAATGAAATTGAAAGTTTATGGACTAACATGAATTCACCTCTAAACCACAGTGGGGAAAACTGAATTTAATTCTAATTTCTAGATATTTTCAAACTTCCAAAAATCATTAAAAATAACTTTGATGTCTGAAAAGTATTCCGAAAACTCTCATGAACTTGTAACGACGTCTAGGTCAATCTTGTGAGATCGAAAGACAAAATTTGACAAACTAAAAATTTAAAAAATTTTCAAGTTACAAAGAGTTCAAAAATAATTGAAATTGAAATAAAAATTGACTTGAAAATATTTTTCCTTTTATAAATAGAAAACCGAATTTCCGAGATATTACACTGCAGTCATGGTCGTCTTCGAACCCTTATTCGAGTTTCCAAGTCAACTCGGTTAGGAGCGAGTCGTTGTCCAACGGGGTGACGATAAAAGAACAAGAGGCGGACGTCATCTGACGCCGACTAACCAGGACGATCTCGCCGGCCATCCCTCCTCTAACTATTACCTCGATCCCTCTCACCGATCTCCTTGATTCAAATCAGATCTCGTGAGTCGAACCTGAATCCAAATCAGACAAACCCTAAAGCTTGGATTTGGATCGTTCGAATGTGGTTGATTGGGTACGAGGTGTTCTTCAAGGTGGTGGGAGAAGAGGAAGAAGGGTTTGAGCGAGACAGAGGGGGAGAGAAAGTTGGGATGGTGTTGCCAGATGTAGCCAGAGGTGAATGAATTTAAAGTTTGGAGGATTTGGAGGTGGAAAAGACAGCAGATTAGGGGGCGATGATGGAGGTGAGGGAGTAGGAGGCTAAGGAAGAAGTGGAGAGAAATTATCCCCGAACAAAAAGAAAACAAATAAAAAAAGTAGAGAGAAGGAAAAAAATAATTTGATTTCAATGGGGGTAGTTTGTTTACTTTCACTTTCAATTGGTCAAGATGTTTGCCACATCAACTTGATAACGAAACGACTCAAAAGAGTGTCAAAAAATGGGAGATTAGGGATGTACCAATAAAATTTGAAAATTGAAGACAACTATTTTAAGAGTTAGATACATAGTGTCACACATATTTATTCTAATGTTTATTACTAGGTTGGTCTTTTGTCAGTTTATAAATAATACTTTATTCACACTGTCCCTATTTAAGTTATATTCATTGAAATTTATTGAAAAAAAAAAAATTAGTTGAATAAGGTCACTTAACGCAAATATAAATTATATGCAAAAGTGAATCAATATAATGTACAGTTACACTTACATGCATGGTATCACGAGAATATGTGTTAAACGCTTCTATAATTTGAACAAATTTAGGAAAATGAGAGACATCACTTT
Source organism: Fragaria vesca subsp. vesca (assembly GCF_000184155.1). Classification (NCBI taxonomy): domain Eukaryota; kingdom Viridiplantae; phylum Streptophyta; class Magnoliopsida; order Rosales; family Rosaceae; genus Fragaria; species Fragaria vesca. The sequence continues at coordinate 30,125,116 of NC_020492.1, read as the reverse complement.
ATTTTACGTTAAATATCAAATCCGAAGAATGAATTACTATAATTACTTATTTTTAAAAGACTCTAACTTTTTTTTTAAAGGACTATAATTACTTTTTTGTTCTAGGATATTCTCTATGTGTGCCTTGGCCTTATGCCAATAGGATATGTAGTTAGACTAGATCTATGTATTCATATCCTTACCATATTGGTATTGTGTAATTCCCTATATAAAGGGCTCCTATCAATGAATAAGATGATGACTCTCTTGCTATCTCTTTGTCTCTACACTTTATTCTTCATCACGTTATCATGCACTTTGTTCTAACCCTAGAGCCAATAGCCTACCATTTTTTTTCCAAACCCTAAAAACCAACACCCTAAAATCGGGCAGCCTTGTTTTTCCCGATTTCCGACCAAAATTTTGACTGCCCTCCGCCGGAATTTTATATCCCCAGAAAGCTCTTTCCGTCACGGATCCAACGCCGCCGGCCTCACCCTGAGAACCGGCCGGAAAGTCTCCGAACCGGCCGCCGGAAAATTCCAGACCGCCGCCGCTACCGACCACCGGTTCACCACCTTCCTTTGCTCCGATCAACCTGAAATTTTGACAGAAGCTTCCCCATCCAGAGCTGCTCCTCCTGTCAAATTTTCAGCCCCAAATTCGAAGTATAAGTAGGCGAAACGTTATTTCTCCTCTCGGCAGCCTTTAGAAAGGTATGTTTTGAAACCTTAAACTCTTCCAAGTTCAATAACTCGGGGAGAATAAAATCCTTTCCTCCCTTCTCCATCTCCATTCTATGCTTGGGATTTTGTGTGTGCAGGTACCAAAAATCCCGGAATTTTATTTCGCGGGTCAAGAGTATGTTGGATCACTCTTGTTTCTTTGTCCGGGTTGTGTTTGATCAACCCCGACC
>NC_020492.1:30122178-30123047 GCF_000184155.1 Fragaria vesca subsp. vesca | reverse complement strand
TCCAAATCAAGTTGCTCCAAACCACAAGAGCATGCGTTTGCTAAATGTATTGAAACGCACATGAACTCTACTTGATTTGGAAGGGATATGGTGAATTATGCCTTTGTGTGTTCATTCCGGATTTACATGGACTCTTGATGGATCAAGAGATGCCAATATGTATCAACATCCGAAGAAAAAGATCTTGGGAAGACACAGTCTCGATAAGGCACTCGATGACTGTATTGATGATCAATCGGCTTAGGCGCTCTATAACTAGTGAGGCCTACATATACTCCCATGATTAGTCAAGGTCTTTGCTCTAAAGAGAGATCCGTTGTTTTGTCTAAAGCAAGATGACAAATATGTGTTAAGAGATGGAGTTCCCATCTAAGTACAAAAAGACGCATCAATGTACTCAACACAATACAAAAGACTTGACATCTCATTCGCTATGAAAAGTTGTAAAGCTAAGTGTAGCTATGCGCCCACGCAACTCCAATGTAATGGCAGTAACTCCTTTTTCAATACTTAATGGTATGAAAGGTTGAGGCTTATTCTATCCCTACATAAGAAAGACACATCAAAAGCGAAATCAAAATCTGCCAAGTTTTGTAGGTCAACTTCCACGAGACCTATAGGAAATCTCACTCACTGGAAAATGGTGAAATTGATACCATTGGAAAGGTCTATGTGTCTACTTTCCAGGGACACCAACCATTTGATCATACCTATCATATTGAGTGAGTTATGGCCGTTTTCGTAAAGTAGAACGAATCTGTCCGAGAATCTGATTTTAGCAAAACAGTCAACTTCGACGGAATGTTGTGAATAGCTCCTGAGAAACCAGAACGTGTGTAATATACGGTTGAAAAGCTAAATGAGTCTAG